>NW_027202498.1:0-220111 GCF_024711535.1 Dipodomys merriami | reverse complement strand
TACATCCAGCACTATGGACGGCACTGTCTACATCTGGCTCTAATTAGTCCACGGTTGTGTTCAGCTGAATGACCTCTGCCGGGAACACTCAGACTGAGGTTCTGAGTTATTGCAACATAGGAGCGTTTCACTGCTTTCAAGGCTTCTTAGGAAGAATTCCGGAATCTTACTGCCGGCAGGCCTCCCGCTGTTCCGGTTGAACATCTCTTAGTAAATCCCCCAGGGTATATTGTATACCCGTGAAGTTTGGCCAGGGTACGCAGTTTGCATTGTTGCACAATTGCGCCTGCATAGCTCTGCTGGGTTTGCAAACATTCAGGCATGGCAGCCAGATAGGCTGGTCCCTGTAGTACACTGCCAGCGGACTGGGAATATATGCTTCCTGTTCTTCTCACCTGAGTCCAACTGATTCCAGCTTTAACGGCTAAACTCTACTCAACCGGAGCAGTAAGTTGAACCTCTATTTTTAGCACTATGTGGAATTTTGGAGAACTACAGCTCAGTTGTTTGGCATGCGACCACACTGCATTCATCTGGCTCTAATTAGTCCACTGCCTACATCTGGCTCAAATTAGTCCATGGTTGTGTTCAGCCTAATGAACTCTGCCGAGCACACTCAGAATGAGGTTCTGAGTTATTGCAACATAGGAGCGTTTCACTGCTTTCAGGGCTTCTTAGGAAGAATTCCGGAATCTTGCTGCCGGCAGGCCTCCGGATGTTCCGGGTGAACATCTCCTTGTAAATCCTCTGTCGTTTCTTGTACACCCTGAAATTTGGCCAGGTTATGCAATTTGCATTGCTGCACAATTGCGCTTGCCAAGCTCTGCCACGGTTGCAAATATTCAGGCGTGGCAACCAGGTAGGCTGGTCCCCGTAGGACACTGCCAGCGGACTGGGTATATCTGCTTCCCGTTCTTCTCACCTGAGTGCTACTGATTCCAGTTTTGACGGCTACACTCTACTCAACCGGAACAGTAAGTTGAACCTCAACTTGTGGCACTTTGTGAAAGTTTTGAGAACTAGAGCTCAGTTGTTTGGCACGCAACCACTGTCCATCCAGCACTATGGACGGCAGTGCCTACATCTGGCTATAATTAGTTCACGGTTCTATTCAACCAAATGACCTCTGCCGGGAACAATCAGAATGAGGTTCTGAGTTATTGCAACATAGGAGCGTTTCACTGCTTTCAAGGCTTCTTAGGAAGAATTCCGGAATCTTGCTGCCGGCAGGCCTCCGGATGTTCCGGGTGAACATCTCCTTGTAAATCCCCCGTGTTTTCTTGTACACCCGTGAAATTTGGCCAGGTAATACATTTTGCATTGCTGCACAATTGCGCCTGCCTAGCTCTGCCGAGGTTGCAAACATTCAGGCGTGGCAGCCAGATAGGCTGGTTCCCGTAGGACACTGACAGCGGACATGGTATATCTGCTTCTCGTTCTTCTCACCTGAGTGCTACTGATTACAGCTTTGATGGCTACACTCTACCAAACCGGAGCAGTAAGTTGAACCTGAATTTATTGCACTTCGTGAAAGTTTTGAGAACTGGAGCTCAGTTGATTGGCACGCCACCACTGTCCATCCAGCACTATGGACGGCACTGTCTACATCTGGCTCTAATTAGTCCACGGTTGTGTTCAGCCGAATGACCTGTGCCGGGAACACTCAGAATGAGGTTCTGAGTTATTGCAACCTAGGAGCGTTTCACTGTTTTCTAGGCTTCTTAGGAAGGATTCCGGAATCTTGCTGCCGGCCGGCCTCTGGCTTTTCCGGGTGAACATCTCCTTGTAAATCCTTGGTCGTTTCTTGTACACCCGTGAAATTTGGCCAGGTTATGCAATTTGCATTGCTGCACAATTGCACTTGCCAAGCTCTGCCACGGTTGCAAACATTCAGGCGTAGCAGCCAGATAGGCTGGTCCCCGTAGGACACTGCCAGCGGACTGGGTATATCTGATTCCCGTTCTTCTTACCTGAGTGCTACTGATTCCAGCTTTCACGGCTACACTCTACTCAACCGGAGCAGTAAGTTGAACCTCAAGTTGTGGCACTTTGTGAAAGTTTTGAGAACTAGAGCTCAGTTGTTTGGCACACAACCACTCTCCATCCAGCACTATGGACGGCACTGCCTACATCTGGCTATAGGTAGTCCACGGTTCTATTCAGCCAAATGACCTCTGCCGGGAACACTCAGAATGAGGTTCTGAGTTATTGCAACATACGAGCGTTTCACTGCTTTCAAGGCTTCTTAGGAAGAATTCCGGAATCTTGCTGCCGGCAGGCCTCCGGCTGTTCCAGGTGAACATCTCCTTGGAAATCCCCCGTTTTTTCTTTTTCTTTTTTTAATTTTATTTTATTTTATTTGAGAGCATACTGTACAGAGGGGTTACAATTACATTGGTAGGATAATGCAAACATTTCTTACCAAGCATTTCAGCCTCCTCCTTTGTTTACCTTTCACCTCCCTTCCCAGCCTTCCTCCTCCCCCCCACCCACTCATACCCCCCTCCCTCCCCCACACCGACATTGTAAAGCTTGCTTTGACATGACATTTTTTAATTCTCCTTGTTGCAACAGGTCCACCTGAATCCTTAAACGACTTGTTTGTCCCCATCTCCTCCACATATTTTACTGACATCAAATAAAGTGAAAGCGGGGGTTACACTGTGGGGGAGGGACATACATAGCAACAAGGAAATAATCTTATAAATGCGTTAGAAACACATGCATGAAAGAAACGAAAACATTAAAATACATATTTAAGGGTTCGTTTTCCTAACATCATATTATCTGACCTTTTCCACTTGACTCATACCTATACTAGATACTGCAAATAAGGGAAACCATGGGACCTATGCTTCTTTGGGCCTGGCTTACTTCACTTAATATAATTTTTTCCAAGCCTTTTCCATTTCCTAACAAATGGGGAAATGTCATTCTTTCTGATGGAGGCATAGAATTCCATTGTGTATATATACCACATTTTCTTGATCCATTCATCTACTGAGGGGCTTCTGGGTTGGTTCCATATCTTAGCTATGGTAAATAATGCTGCAATAAACATAGTTGTGCTGGTAGCTTTAGTGTGGTCTTGTTTGTGCATTTGGGTAAATGCCCAAAAGTGCGATTGCTGGATCATAGGGGAGATCTATGTGAAGTCTTTTGAGGAACCTCCATACTGCTTACCAAAGTGGTTGAACAAGTTTACATTCCCACCAACAATGAAGTAAGGTTCCTTTCTGTCCACATCCCCTCCAGCATCTGTTGTTGTTAGAGTTCTTGATTTTTGCTGTTCTAACTGGAGTGAGGTGATATCTCAATGTTGTTTTGATTTGCATTTCTTTTATGGCTAGGGATGTTGAACATTTCTTCATGTGTCTATTGGCCATCCTTCTTTCTTCTTCCGAGAAGCTTCTCTTTAAGTCTTTCGCCCACTTATTTATTGGACAGTTGTTTCTTTGAGGATTTGTTGTTGGGTGGTTTAATTTTTTGAGTTCCAAGTATATTTTAGATATGAGACCCTTGTCCGTTGTATGGCTAGTAAAGATCTTCTCCCATGTCATTTGCCCTGCAGAAGCTCTGCAATCTTATGCAATCCCATTTGTCCAACCTTTCTTTGATTTGTTGTGCTTCCCGGTCTCTATTCAGAAAATTTCGGCCTGAGCCAAGGAGACCTAGGGTTTCTCCTATTCCATCCTGTAATGTTTTCAGAGTGTCTGCTTTGAGTTCAAGGTCTTTGATCCATTTGGAGCTGATTCTGGTGCAGGGTGATATATAAGGATCTAGCTTTAGTTTTCTACATGTAGTTAACCAATTTTGCCAGCACCATTTACTGAAGAGGCTGTCTTTCTTCCATTCTATTGTTTTAGCTTCTTTATCGAAGATTAGATGGCTATAGGTCTGTAGGTTCATTTCTGGGTTTTCAATTCTATTCCATTGGTCCTGAGGTCTGTTCTTATGCCAATACCAAGCTGTTTTGATTACTATGGCTTTATAGTAGAGTTTGAAATTTGGTATTGATATTCCTCCAGCAGTGTTCTTTCCGTTGAGGAGCGTTTTTGCTATTCGGGGTCTTTTATTGTTCCATATGAATTTTTGGATTGCCTCTTCTATTTCCTTGAAGAATGAGGGTGGAATTTTGATAGGTATCGCGTTGAATTTGTAGATAGCCTTGGGAAGTATTGCCATTTTCACGATGTTAATCTTGCCAATCCAGGAGCATGGGAGGTTTTGCCATTTTTTAAGTTCTGTGTTGATTTCCTTTTTCAAGATTTTAAAGTTTTCATCATAGAGGTCCTTCACTTCTTTGGTTAAGTTAATTCCTAGGTATTTTATTTTTTGTGGGGCTATTACAAATGGAGTTGCTTTCCTAATTTCAGCCACACTTTTCTCATTGTTGGCATATAGAAAAGCCATTGATTTTTGGAGGTTAATTTTATAACCTGCTACTTTGCCAAAGTTTTGAATCAGCTTGAGTAATTTGGGAGTGGAGTCTATGGGATTCTTTAAATACAAGATCATGTCATCTGCAAAGAGGGAGAGTTTTATTTCTTCTTTCCCTATTTGGATCCCCTTTATGTCTGCATCTTGTCTTATTGCTGTAGCTAGGCATTCTAATACTAGATTGAAGAGAAGTGGAGAGAGTGGGCATCCTTGTCTTGTTCCTGAGTTAAGAGGAAATGGCTTTAGTTTTTCACCATTGAGTATAATGCTGGCTGTAGGTTTGTCATATACAGCCTTTATTGTATTGAGGAATGTTCCATGGATTCCTAATTTTTCCAGAACCTTCATCATAAAGGGGTGTTGGATCTTGTCAAATGCTTTTTCTGCATCTATTGAGATAACCATGTGGTTCTTATTCTTGCTCCTGTTGATGTGATAAATAATATTAATTGATTTGCGTATATTGAACCAGCTTTGCATCCCTGAAATGAATCCTGTTTGATCATGGTGTATGATTTTTTGGATGAATTGTTGAAGTCGATTGGCCAAAATTTTGTTGAGAAGTTTTGCATCAATGTTAATCAAAGAAATGGGTCTATAGTTCTCTTTCTTTGATGAGTCCCTGCCTGGTTTTGGGATGAGGGTTATGATGGCTTCATAGAATGTGTTCGGTGGTGAGCTTTCTCTTTCAATTTCATTGAAGAGTTGGAGGAGTATTGGTGTGAGCTCTGCTTTGAAGGCCTTGTAAAATTCCGCTGTAAAACCATCTGGTCCTGGACTTTTCTTAGCTGGGAGGTCTCTTATTGCTGTTTCTATTTCAATGCTTGATATGGGCCTGTTAAGCTGGTTTAACTCATCTTGGTTTAGTTTTGGCATGTCAATATTTGCTAGGAAAAGGTCCATTTCTGTCAAGTTCTCAAACTTATTAGCATAAAGTTTTGAGAAGTATTCCCTTATAATGTTCTGAATCTTGGTTGTTTCTGTGGTGATGTTTCCATTCTCAACTCTGAGTTTATTAATTTGGGTGTTTTCTCTCCTTTTTCTGATAAGGTTTGCTAAGGGTCTGTCAATTTTGTTAAGTTTTTCGAAGAACCAACTCTTTGTTTTGTTGATTCTTTCTATAGTTTTTTTGGATTCTAATTCATTTAATTCTGATTTAATTTTGATTATTTCTTTCCGTCTACTGGATTGGGGTTTATCTTGCTGCTCTTTTTCAAGGAGGTTTAGATGTGTCATTAAATTGTTAGTTTCAGATCTCTCCAATTTGTTGATGTAGGAGCTCAGAGCTATAAACTTGCCTCTGAGTACTGCCTTTGCTGTGTCCCAGAGGAGCTGGTAATTTGTGTGTTCATTTTTGTTGAATAGCATGAACATTTGAATTTCCTTTCTAATCTCTTCCATGACCCACTCATGATTCAGCAGTGTGTTGTTCAGCCTCCATGTGATACCGGACTTTCTTTGGTGGCTTTTGGTGTTGAGTTCTAATTTTATTCCCTTGTGGTCAGAGAGAATGCAAGGTATAACTTCAATGTTTCTGAATTTAGACAAGTTTGCTTTGTGGCCTAAAATGTGGTCTATTTTAGAAAACGTTCCATGTGCTGCTGAGAAGAACGTGTATTCTGATGCTGCTGGGTGAAATGTTCGGTAAATGTCTGTTAAGTCTAGTTGATCTATGCAGCTGTTTAGATCTGCGGTTTCTCTGTTGAGTTTTTGCCGAGTTGATCTATCTAGTGGGGAGAGTGGTGTGTTAAAATCCCCAACAATTAATGTCTTTGGATCTATATGGGATTTGAGGGAAAGTAGTGTTTCTTTGATAAATTTGGGTGCTCCATTGTTTGGCGAATAGATATTTAGAATTGTAATATCCTCCTGAAGGAGAGATCCTTTAATTAGTATGTAGTGACCTTCTTTATCTCTTCTCACGAATTTTAGTTTGGAGTCTATTTTATCTGATATTAGGATTGCAACTCCCGCCTGTTTATGAGGGCCGTTTGCTTGGTAGATTTTGTTCCAGCCTTTAACATTGAAGATGTGTTTGTTTTTATGGGCAAGATGTTACTCCTGCAGGCAGCAGATAGAAGGGTCTTGTTTTTTAATCCAACTAGACAGTCTATGTCGCTTAATTGGAGAGTTCAGTCCGTTAACGTTAAGAGATAGGACTGAGAGGT
Organism: Dipodomys merriami; assembly: GCF_024711535.1. NCBI lineage: Eukaryota > Metazoa > Chordata > Mammalia > Rodentia > Heteromyidae > Dipodomys > Dipodomys merriami. The sequence continues at coordinate 213,503 of NW_027202498.1, read as the reverse complement.
ATTTGGGAGTTCCTGCCATGTTATCCACCTTCTTGGGGGCTGCGAAAACTGGGTTCTTCCTAAGGTTCTTGGATTCTCAGTTTGGGTGCAGTTTCTTGGCCTTTGTTGCGGTCTTGTTGGTTTTCTATGTGTAGGACATCTTTAAGAATCTTTTGTAGGGCTGGTTTGGTGGAGATGTATTGTTTCAATTTTTCTTTGCTATGGAAGGTTTTTATTTGGCCTTCAGTTATGAAGGAGAGTTTAGCTGGGTACAGTATTCTTGGTTGATAGTTGTTTGTTTTTAGGGCATGGCATACGTCATTCCAGGCTCTTCTTGCTTTGATTGTCTCTGCTGAGAAATCTGAGGTAATTCTAATTGGTTTCCCTTTATAGGTGATTACCCTTTTCTCCCTGACAGCTTTAAGGATCTTTTCCTTGGTCTGGGTTGATCCTGTGTGGATTATAATGTGACGGTGGGATGTCCTATTCTGGTCTGGTCTATTTGGGGTTCTAAAAGCTTCTTGTATCTGAATAGGCCTATCTTTTTGTATGTTTGGGAAGTTCTCTGCTAGGATCCTGTTAAACAAATTTCCTAGACCATTAACTTCTGTTTCTAGGTGCTCCTCTACACCCATTATCCTTAGATTGGGCCTTCTGATGGTGTCTTCCAGGTGTTGGATAGACCTATCATATTTCTTGGACTTGTCTTGGATGGTTGTATGTTCTTTCTCTATAATATCTAGGCTGTCTTCAATCCCTGAGATTCGATCTTCTGCATGGTCTAACCTGCTGTCAAGACTCTCTACTTTGTTTTTTATCGCTTTTCCTTCTAATTGGTCAGCTTTGATGGCTTCAAGTTCTTTGTTGAAGCTCTGTTTTAGGTCTTGTATGAATTTCTTTACTTCCTTAATTTGGTGTTCAGTGTTTGTTCTCAAATCACTTAGTTGATTGGTTATGGTTTCTTTGGACTCCCATTCCTTCTGTTGGGTTCCATTCAGCATTCCCTTTGTGGTCTCCCTGACTTCCTTCAGCTCTTTGTTAATGGATTCCATGAATGCCTTTAGTGATCTTTGTGTATTCTCTACCTGGTCTCTCAATTCCTGAATTACTCTTTGATTAGCTTCCTCCCGTCTGTGGGATTCCTGCAGTTCTCTTTCTTCCCGTTCGTGGGATTCCTGCAGTTCTCTTTGAGTGTTCTCTGCCTGCTCACGCCATTCCTCCCTTTCTCTTTGAATATTCTCAAGTTGTTCACGCAAATCCTGTATCAGTTTTTGAGTAGCTTCCTCACGCTTATGATATTCCTGTATAAACTTCTGGGATGCCTCCTCTCTCTCCCTATCACGCTCATAGAGAGTCCTTTGTACATTGTCAAACTTCTCATTTATCATGTTTGCTATTAGTGTTTGTAGAGCTATTTGGGAACTCTCCTCTGCATTATTCTTTGTCTGTTCTAATCCCTGATTATCAAGGTTGGGAATTGAGATACCGAATTTGCCATTTTTCTTGTGTTTTTCCGGCTTACTCGGCCCATTTGAGGTGAAGATTGCACCAGTTTTGTGCTAGAACACTATCTTAAGGCAACCATCAACCAAAGTTTGCGTTTGTACAGTCAATAGTCTACAGATACAATCTAGTTCAACAGATACATTTATTCAACATCAAACAACTATATGTTAAAGGACTTCGAACTGCAGAAAATAATTTGGAAAACCAGAAATTATTAGGATTAGGGAGAGATGTGGGTAAAAAATAGGAATAGATTGGTGTGGGGAGGCACAGGGAGAGTTAACTATGTCCTAATCACAATGCAGGAAATGGGTTGGGTAGGATGCAAGTAGAGAGAGAGAAAAAAAGAAGAGACGGAAAGGGGAATGAAGAGAGAACAGAAAAAAATAGAAACGTAAAAATTAATGTTATTATAGAGGTTAAAAGACTGTCTATTTAGAGAGGAATGTGAATATGTTCAGAGAACGGGGGGGACATAGAGGAGATGTGAAAAACGTTAAGGATGGGAAAGGGAGAAGAAAAGATCAGAAGTTCAGTAGAGCTAGACAAAAAACAAAAAGATAATTAAGAAAGAAAGAAAAAGAGAAAGAAGACAAGAAAAGGAAGGAAAACGCTCATTCACATATTCCTAAAATAAAAATTATAAGATGAGAAAAAAAAGTTACTGGAAAACAATTATTTTTTCAGAAGAGGCAAAAATTAAAGATTAATAAAAGCTTTAGAAGGGAAAAAAATTTATATATATATATATATATATATATATATATATATATATATATATAAGGTAACAAAAAACAAAAAACAAGCAAAAAAAAGAAAAGAAGAAGAAGAAGAAAAAAATAAAAAAAGAAAAAAAAAGTCTTTTGATTTTTTTTTTGGGGGGGGGAGGAGTGGGAAGAATCCTGTATCTCCCTTTTGTCTGTAACCAGTCTCTTGTTGGAGTCTCTGGTCAGCTTGAGGTCCTGTGGCTTGATTGGTTTCTTAAGTCGGTTGGTTGGAAGAGGCAGAAAAATGCTCTGCTTTACCCAAGATTTTGAGATCCCCCTCCCAGGTTAGTTTTCTGGGAGGGTGATCTGCTTTGAGAATCACAAAAGAGGGGGATGTGGTGATGAGGCTAGGTTCTGGGTAGAGTTGAGGCCTTTCAACAAACAGTAGCTTTTCCCTGGGGCTATTTTGTGATAAATCTCACAGCGCCCAGCCTGGAGCCATTCTCAGGGTTTCTGTTTTTCAATTGATTGTGGTGGCTGCTAGAGGGAGGGGCAGCCTCTGGCTCTGGTTACCCAGTGAGGCAAGGCACTCCAATGGCTGGCGCCTGAGCTGGGTGACTTTTCCCTTGATGGAGCTGAGTCTGGCAGGTGACTTCGCCGTTAAGTTCTTGTGACCTGCTAAATGACTCGATTTATTCCAAGGCCTGAGCTGGAGCTAGCAGCTCCTCCAAGCATTGTCGGTATCCAAGATGGAGATCACTGGTGCTGGGGGGGAGGGGTGGCCTTCCCTCCTCTGCTCCCTGAGAAGGAGTGAGGACGTCGGGCTTGTACTCACGCCAAGTCTTGGATCCTGGGTCGTCTCTAGTCTGCAAAGAGCAGGATGAAGATGTCCGCTCCTTGTCGGTTCCTGTTGGTGTTGAGTAGAATCCGCTCGTCTGCTGCGTCTGCCTCCTTCCTCCCGGACTCTCTGTGTCTCAGGTATGACCCCACGGCGGTGGTCGCCGCCGCGACCCTGCCGCCGCAGCGGCAGCTGATGTGTTTCCTTGGATTCCCCTGCTTCTCTAACTCTCTGTCCTGTGATGAAACACTTAGTGTGATTCTCTGGCTTAGGACTGTTCACTGGAACTCTAAAAGTGCTTTCAATGAGAGAGCTTGTTCAGATTCCAGCTTCTTTTCCGCAATCTTCCCAGAAATCCCCCCTGTGGTTTCTTGTACACCGGAGAAATTTGGCCAGGTTATGCAGTTTGCATTGCTGCACAATTGCGCCTGCCTACCTCTGCCGTGGTTGCAAACATTCAGGCGTGGCAGCCAGATAGGCTGGTCCCGTAGGACACTGCCAACAGACTGGGTATATCTGCTTCCCGGTCTTCTCACCTGAGTGCTACTGATAACAGCTTTGACGGCTAAACTCTACTCAACCGGAGCAGTAAGTTGAACCTCCACTTACGGCACTTTGTGAAAGTGTTGAGAACTAGATCTCAGGTGTTTGGCACGCCACCACTGTCCATCCAGCACTATGGAGGGCAGTGCCTACATCTGGCTCTAATTAGTCCACGGTTGTGTTCAGCCGAATGACCTCTGCCTGGAACACTCAGAATGAGCTTCTGAGTTATTGCTACATAGGAGGGTTTCACTGCTTTCAAGGCTTCTTAGGAAGGATTCCGGAATCTTGCTGCCGGCAGGCCTCCGGCGGTTCCGGGTGAACATCTCCTTGTAAATCCCCCGTGGTTTCTTGTACACCCATCAAATTTGGCCAGGTTATGCAGTTTGAATTGCTGCATAATTGCGCCTGCCTAGCTCTGCCGCGTTTGCAAATATTAACGCGTGGCAGCCACATAGGCTGGTCCCCGTAGGACACTGCCAGCGGACTGGGTATATCTGCTTCCCGTTCTTCTCACCTGAGTGCTACTGATTCCAGCTTTGACGGCTACACTCTACTCAACGGGAGCAGTAAGTTGAACCTCAACTTATGGCACTTTGTGAAAGTGTTGAGAACTAGAGCTCAGTTGTTTGGCACGCCACCACTGTCCATCCAGCACTATGGACGGCACTGCCTACATCTGGCTCTAATTACTCCGCGGTTGTGTTCAGGGGAATGACCTCGGCCGGGAACACTCAGAATGAGGTTCTGAGTTATTGCAACATAGGAGCGTTTCACTGCTTTCAAGGCTTCACAGGAAGAATTCCGGAATCTTGCTGCCAGAAGGCCTCCGGCTGTTCCGGGGAAACATCTCCTTATAAATCCCCCGTGGTTTCTTGTACACCCGGGAAATTTGGCCAGGTTATGCAGGTTGCATTGCTGCACAATTGCGTCTGCCTAGCTCTGCCGCGGTTGCAAACATTCAGGCGTGGCAGCCAGACAGGCTAGTCCCCATAGGACACTGCCAGCAGACTGGGTATATTTGTTTCCCGGTCTTCTCATCTGAGTGCTACTAATTCCAGCTTTGACGGCTACACTCTACTCAACCGGAGCAGTAAGTTGAACCTCAACTTATGGCACTTTGTGAAAGTATTGAGAACTAGAGCTCAGATGTTTGGCACGCCACAATTGTCCATCCAGCACTATGGACGGCACTGCCTACATCTGGCTCTAATTATTCTGCGGTTGTGTTCAGCTGAATGACCTCTGCCGGGAACACTCAGAATGAGGTTCTGAGTTATTGCAACATAGGAAAGTTTCACTGCTTTCAAGGCTTCTTAAGAAGGATTCCGGAATCTTGCTGCCAGCAGGCCTCCGGCTGTTCCGGGTGATCATCTCCTTGTAAATACCCCGTGGTTTCTTGTACACCCGAGATATTTGGCCAGGTTAGGCAGTTTGCATTGCTGCACAATTGCGCCTGCCTAGCTCTGCCGTGGTTCCAAACATTCAGGCGTGGCAGCCAGGTAGGCTGGTTTCCGTAGGACACTGCCAGCGGACTGGGTATATCTCCTTCCCGTTCTTCTCACCTGAGTGCTACTATTTCCAGCTTTGACGGCTACACTCTACTCAACCGGAGCAGTAAGTTGAACCTCAATTTATGGCATTTTGTGAAAGTGTTGAGAACTAGAGCTCAGTTGTTTGGCAAGACACCACTGTCCATCCAGCACTATGGACGGCACTGCCTACATCTGGCTCTAATTAGTCCACGGTTGTGTTCACCGAATGACCTCTGCCAGGAACACGCGGAAGGAGATTCTGAGTTAATGCAACATAGGAGCGTTTCACTGCTTTCAATGCTTCTTAGGAGGAATTCCGCAATCTTGCTGCTGGCAGGCCTCCGGCTGTTCCGGGTGAACATCTCCTTGTAAATCCCCCGTGTTTTCTTGTACACCCGTGAAATTTGGCCAGGTTATGCAGTTTGCCTTGCTGCACAATTGCGCCTGCCTAGCTCTGCCGCGGTTGCAAACATTCAGGCGTGGCAGCCAGATACGCTGGTCCCCGTAGGACACTGCCAGCCCACTGGGTATATCTGCTTCCCGTTCTTCTCACCTGAGTGCTACAGATTCCAGCTTTGACGGATTGACGGCTACACTCTAGTCAACCGGAGCAGTAAGTTAAACATCAACTTATGGCACTTTGTGAAAGTATTGAGAACTAGAGCTCGGTAGTTTGGCACGCAACTACTGTCCATCCAGCACTATGGACGGCACTGCCTACATCTGGCTCTAATTAGTCCACGGTTGTGTTCAGCCGAATGAACTCTGCCAGGTACACTCAGAATGAGGTTCTGAGTTATTGCAACATAGGAGCGTATCACTGCTTTCAAGGCTTCACAGGAAGAATTCCGGAATCTGGCTGTCGGAAGGCCTCCGGCTCTTCCGCGTGAATTTCTCCTTGTAAATCCCCCGTGGTTTCTTGTACACGCGTGAAATTTGGCCAGGTTATGCAGTTTGCATTGCTGCACAATTGCGGCTGCCTAACTCTGCCGCGCTTGCAAACATTCAGGCGTGGCAGCCAGATAGGCTGGTCCCTGTAGGACACTGCCAGCGGACTGGGTATATCTGCTTCCCGTTCTTCTCACCTGAGTGCTACTGATTCCAGCTTTGATGGCTACACTCTACTCAACCGGAGCAGTAAGCTGAACCTCAATTCATGGCAATTTGTTAAAGTGTTGAGAACTAGAGCTCAGTTGTTTGGCATGCCACAACTGTCCATCCAGCACTATGGATGGCACTGCCTACAACTGGCTCTAAATAGTCCACGGTTGTGTTCAGCCGAATGACCTCTGCTGGGAACACTCAGAATGAGGTTCTGAGTTACTACAACATAGGAGCGTTTCACTGCTTTCAAGGCTTCTTAGGAAGGATTCCGGAATCTTGCTGCCGGCAGGGCTCCGGCTGTTCCCAGTGAACATCTCCTTGTAAATCCCCCGTGGTTTCTTGTACACACGAGAAATTTGGCCACGTTATGCAGTTTGCATTGCTGCACAATTGCACCTGCCTAGCTCTGCCGTGGTTGCAAACATTAAGGCGTGGCAGCCAGATAGGCTGGTCCCCGTAGGACACTGCCAGCGGACTGGGTATATCTGCTTCCCGTTCTTCTCACCTGAGTGCTACTGATTCCAGGTTTGACGGCTACACTCTACTCAACCGGAGCAGTAAGTTGAACCTCAACGTATGGTACTTTGTGAAAGTGTTGAGAACTAGAGCTCAGGTGTTTGGCACGCCACCACTGTCCATCCAGCACTATGGACGGCATTGCATACCTCTGGCTCTAATTAGTCCACGGTTGTGTTCAGCCGAATGACCTCTGCCGGGAACACTCAGAATGAGGTTCTGAGTTACTACAACATAGGAGCGTTTCACTGCTTTTAAGGCTTCTCAGGAAGGATTCTAGAATCTTGCTGCCGGCAGACCTCCAGCTGTTCCGGGTGAACATCTCCTTGTAAATCCCCCGTGGTTTCTTGTACTCCCGTCAAATTTGGCCAGGTTATGCAGTTTTTATTGCTGCACAATTGCGCCTGCCTAGTTCTGCCGCGGTGGCAAACATTCAGACATGGCAGCCAGATAGGCTGGTCCCCGTAGTACACTGCCAACGGACTGGGTATATCTGGTTCCCGTTCTTCTCACCTGAGTGCTACTGATTCCAGCTTTCACGGCGACACTCTACTCAACGGGAGCAGTAAGTTGAACCTCAACTTATGGCACTTTGTGAAACTGTTGAGAACTAGAGCTCAGTTGTTTGGCAAACCACCACTGTCCATCCAGCACTATGGACGCCACTGTCTACATCTGGCTCTAATTAGTCCACGCTTGTGTTCAGCCAAATGACCTCTGCAGGGAACACTCAGAATGAGGTTCTGAGTTATTGCAACATAGGAGCGTTTCACTGCTTTCAAGGCTTCTTAGGAAGAATTCCAGAATCTTGTTGCCGGCAGGCATCCGGCTGTTCCGGGTTAATATCTCCTTGTAGATCCCCCGTGGTTTCTTGTACACCCGTGAAATTTGGCCAGGTTATGCAGTTTGCATTGCTGCACAATTGCGCCTGCCTAGCTCTGCCGTGGTTGCAAACATTCAGGCGTGGCAGCCAGATAGGCTGGACCCCGTAGGACACTGCCAGCGGACTGGGTATATCTGCTTCCCGTTCTTCTCACCTGAGTGCTACTGATTCCAGCTTTGACGGCTCCACTCTACTCAACCGGAGCAGTAAGTTGAACCTCACCTTATGGCACTTTGTGAAAGTGTTGAGAACTAGAGCTCAGTTGTTTGGCAAGCCACCACTGTCCATCCAGCACTATGGATGACACTGACTACATCTAGCTCTAATTAGTCCAAGGTTGTGTTCATCCGAATGACCTCTGCAGGGAACACTCAGAATTAGGTTCTGAGTTATTGCAACATAGGAGCGTTTCACTGCTTTCAAGGCTTCTTAGGAAGAATTCCGGAATCTTGCTGCCGGCAGGCCTCTGGCTGTTCCGGGTGAACATCTCCTTCTACATCCCCCGTGGTTTCATGTACACCCGTGAAATTTGGCCAGGTTATGCAGTTTGAATTGCTGCACAATTGCGCCTGCCTAGCTCTGCCGCGGTTGCAAACATTCAGGCGTGGCAGCCAGATAGGCTGGTCCCGGTCCGACTCTGCCAGCGGACTCGGTATATCTGCTTCTTGTTCCTCTCACCTGAGTGCTACTGATTCCAGCTTTGACGGCTACACTCTACTCAACCGGAGCAGTAAGTTGAACCTCAACTTATGGCACTTTGTGAAAGTGTTGAGAACTAGAGCTCAGTTGTTTGGCACGCCTCCACTGTCCATCCAGCACTATGGACGGCACTGCCTACATCTGGCTCTAATTAGTCCACGGTTGTGTTCAGCCGAATGACCTGTGCCGGGAACACTCAGAATCAGGTTCTGAGTTATTGCAACATAGGAGCGTTTCACTACTTTCAAGGCTTCTTAGGACGAATTCCGGAATCTTGCTGCCGGAAAGCCTCCTGCTGTTCCGGGTGAACATCTCCTTGTAAATCCCCCGTGGTTTTTTGTACCCCCGGGAAATTTGGCCAGCTTATGCAGTTTGCATTACTGCACAATTGCGCCTGCCTAGCTCTGCAGGGGTTGCAAACATTCAGGCATAGCAGCCAGATAGGCTGGTCCCCGTAGGACACTGCCAGTGGACTGGGTATATCTGCATGCCGTTCTTCTCACCTGAGTGCTACTGATTCCAGTTACTGATTCCGGCTACACTCTACTCAACCTGAGCAGGAAGTTGAACATCAATTTATGGCACTTTGTGAAAGTGTTGAGAACTAGAGCTCAGTTGTTTGGCATGCTACCACTCTCCATCCAGCACTGCCTACATCTGGCTCTAATTAGTCCACGGTTGTGTTCAGCCGAATGACCTCTGCCGGGAACACTCAGAATGAGGTGCAGAGTTATTGCAACATAGGAGCGTTTCATAGCTTTAAAGGCTTCACAGGAAGAATTCCGGAATATTGCTGCCGGCAGGCCTCCACCTGTTGCGGGTGAACATCTCCTTGTAAATCCCCTAGGTTTTCTTGTACACCTGTGAAATTTGGCCAGGTTATGCAGTTTGCATTGTTGCACAAATGGGCCTGCCTAGCTCTACCGCGGTTGCAAACATTCAGGCGTTGCAGCCAGATAGATTGGTCCCCGAAGAAGGCTGCCAGCGGAATGGGTATATCTGCTTCCCGTTCTTCTCACCTGAGTGCTACTGATTCTAGCTTTGACGGCTACACTCTATTCAACCGGAGCAGTAAGTTGAACCTCAACTTATGGCACTTTGTGAAAGTGTTGAGAACTAGAGCTCAGTTGTTTGGCATGCCACCACTGTCCATCCAGCACTATGGATGGCACTGCCTACATCTGGCTCTAATTAGTCCACGGTTGTGTTCAGCCGAATGACCTCTGCCGTGAACACTCAGAATGAGGTTCTGAGTTATTGCAACATTGGAGCGTTTATCTGCATTCAAGGCTTCTTAGGAAGAATTCCGGAATCTTGCTGCCGGCAGGCCTCTGGCTGTTCCGGGTGAACATCTCCTTGTACATCCCCCGTGGTTTCTTGTACACCCGTGAAATTTGGCCAGTTTATGCAGTTTGCACTGCTGCACAATTGCGCCTGCCTAACTCTGCCCCGGTTAAAAACATTCAGGCGTGGCAGCCAGACAGACTGGTCCCTGTAGGACACTGCCAGCAGACTGGGTATATCTGCTTCCCGTTCTTCTCACCTGAGTGATACTGTTTCCACCTTTGACGGCTACACTCTACTCAACCGGAGCAGTAAGTTGAACCTCAACTTATGGCATTTTGTGAAAGTGTTGACAACTAGAGCACAGTTGTTGGGCATGCGACCACTGTCCATCCAGCACTGTGGACGGCACTCCCTACATCTGGCTCTAATTAGTCCACGGTTGTGTTCAGCTGAATGACGTCTACCGGGAATAGTCAGAATGAGATTCTGAGTAATTGCAACATAGGAGCGTTTCACTGCTTTCAAGGCTTCTTAGGAAGAATTCCGGAATCTTGCTGCCTGCAGGCCTCCGGCTATTCCAGGTAAATATGTCCTTATAAATCCCCCATGGTTTCTTGTACACCCGGGAAATTTGACCAGCTTATGCAGTTTGCATTGCAGCATAATTGCGACTGCTTAGCTCTGCCGCGGTTGCTAACATTGAGGTGTAGCAGCCAGATAGCCTGGATACCATAGGACACTGCTAGGGGACTGGGTATATCTGATTCCCGTTCTACTCATCTGAGTGCTGCTGATTCTAGCTTTGACGGCTACACTCTACTCAACCTGATCTGTAAGTTGATCCTCAACTTATGGCAATTTGTGAAAGTGTTGCGAACTAGAGCTCAGTTATTTGGCACACCACCACTGTCCAGCCAGCACTCTGGACGGCACTGCATGCATCTGGCTATAGTTAGTCCACGGTTGTGTTCAGCCGAATGACCTCTGACGGGAACACTCACAATGAGGTTCTGAGATATTGCAACATAGGAGCGTTTCACTGCTTTCAAGGCTTCTTAGGAAGAATTCCGGAATCTTGATACCGGCAGGCCTCCGGCAGTTCCGGGTGAACATCTCCTTGTAAATCCCCCGTGGTTTCTTGTACACCCGTGAAATTGGGCCAGATTATGCAGTTTGCATTGCTGCACAATTGCGCCTGCCTAGCTCTGCCATGCTGGCAAACATTCCGGCGTGGCAGCCAGATAGGCTGGTCCCCGTAGGACATTGCCAGCGAACTGGATATATCTGTTTCCCATTCTTCTCACCTGAGTGCTACTGATTCCAGCTTTGACGGCTACACTCTACTCAACCGGAGCAGTAAGTTGAATCTCAACTTATGGCACTTTGTGAAAGTGTTGAGAACTAGAGCTCAGTTGTTTGGCACGCAACCGCTGTCCATACAGCACTATGGACAGCAGTGCCTACATCTGGCTCTAATTAGTCCACGGTTGTGTTCAGCCAAATGACCTCTGCCGGGAACACTCAGAATGAGGTTCTGAAATATTGCAACATATGAGCGTTTCACTTCTTTCAAGGCTTCTTAGGAAGAATTCCGGAATCTTGCTGCCGGCAGGCCTCCGGCTGTTCCAGGTGAACATCTCCTTGTAAATCCTCCAGGGTTTCTTGTACACCTGTGAAATTTGTCCCGGTTATGCAGTTTGCATTGCTGCACAAATGCACCTGCCTAGCTCTGCCGCGGTTGCAAACATTCAGGCGTGGCAGCCAGATAGGCTGGTCCCCGTAGGACACTGCCAGCGGACTGGGTATATCTGCTTTCCGTTCTTCTCACCTGAGTGATACTGATTCCAGCTTTGAAGGCTACACTCTACTCAACCGGAGCAGTAAGTTGAAGCTCAACTTAGGGAACTTTCTGAAAGTGTTGAGAACTAGAGCTCAGTTGTTTGGCATGCGACCACTGTCCATCCAGCACTATGGACCGCACTGCCTACATCTGGCTCTAATTAGTCCACGGTTGTGTTCAGCCGAATGACCTCTGCCGGGAACTCTCAGAATGAGGTTCTGAGTTATTGCAACATAGGATCGTTTCACTACTTTCAAGGTTTCTTAGGAAGAATTCCGGAATCTTGCTGCCGGCAGGCCTCCGGCTGTTCTGGGTAAACATGTCCTTGTAAATCCCCCGTGGTTTCTTGTACACCCGTGAAATTTGGCCAGGTTATGCAGTTTGAATTGCTGCATAATTGCGACTGCTTAGCTCTGCTGCGCTTGCAAACATTGAGGCGTGGCAGCCAGGTAGGCTTATCCCCGTAGGACACTGCCAGCGGACTAGGTATATCTGCTTCCCGTTCTTCTCAACTGAGTGCTTCTGATTCCAGCTTTGACGGCTACACTCTACTCAACCGAAGCAGGAAGTTGAACCTCTACTTATGGCACTCTGCTAATGTTTGGAGAACTAGAGCTAAGTTGTTTGGCACGACACCACTGTCCATCCAGCACTATGGACGTCACTGCCTACATCTGGCTCTAATTAGTCCACAGTTGTGTTCAGCCGAATGACCTCTGCCGGGAACACTCAGAATGAGTTTCTGAGTTATAGCAACATAGGAGCTTTTCACTGCTTTCAAGGCTTCTTTGGAAGAATACCGGAATATTGCTGACTTCAGGCGTCCGGCTGTTCCGGGTGAACATCTCCTGGTTAATCTCCTGTGGTTTCTTGTACACCCGTGAAATTTGGCCAGGTTATGCAGTTTGCATTGCTGCACAATTGCGCCTGCCTAGCTCTGCCGCCGATGCAAACATTCAGGCGTGGCAGCCAGATAGGCTGGTCCCCGTAAGACACTGCCAGCGGACTGGGTATATCTGCTTTTTGTTCTTCTCACCTGAGTGGTACTGATTCCAGCTTTGACGGCTACACTCTACTCAACCGGAGCAGTAAGTTGAACCTCAACTTATGGCACTTTGTGAAAGTGTTGAGAACTAGAGCTCAGTTGTTTGGCACGCCACCACTGTCCATCCCGCACTATGGATGGCACTGCGTACATCTGGCTCTGATTAGTCCACGGTTGTGTTCAGCCGAATGACCTCAGCCGGGAACACTCAGAATGAAGTTCTGAGTTATTTCAACATAGGCGCTTTTCACTGCTTTCAAGGCTTCACATGAAGAATTCCCGAATCTTGCTGCAGGCAGGACTCCAGCTGTTCTGGGTGAACATCTCCTTGTAAATCCCCCGTGCTTTCTTGTACACCTGTGGAATTTGTCCAAGTTATGCAGTTTGCATTGCTGCACAATTGCGCCTGCCTACCTCTGCCGTGGTTGCAAACATTCAGGCGTGGCAGCCAGATAGGCTGGTCCACGAAAGACACTGCCTGCGGACTGGGTATATCTGCTTCCCGTTCTTCTCACCTGAGTTCTACTGATTCCAGCTTTGACGGGTACACTCTACTCAACCGGAGCAGTAAGTTGAACCTCAACTTATGGCACTTTGTGAAAGTTTGGAGAACTAAAGCTCAGTTGTTTTCCAATCGAAAACACTACCTATATCTCGCTCTAATTAGTCCATTGCCTACATCTGGCTCTAATTAGTCCACTGACTACCTCTGGCTCTAATTAGTCCACGGATGAGTTCAGCCGAATGACCTCTGCCTGGAACACTAGAATGAGGTTCTTAGTTATTGCAACGTAGGAGCGTTTCACTGCTTTCAATGCTTCTTAGGAAGTATTCCGGAATCTTGCTGCCGGCCGGCCTCTGGCTGTTCCGGGTCAACATCTCCTTGTACATCCCCCGTGGTTTCTTGTACACCCGTGAAATTTGGCCAGGTTATGCAGTTTGCACTGCTGCACAATTGCGCCTGCCTAGCTCTGCCCCGGTTACAAACATTCAGGTGTGGTAGCCAGATAGACTGGTCCGTGTAGGACCCTGCCAGCGGACCGGGTATATCTGCTTTCTGTTCTTCTCACCTGTGAGCTACTGATTCCAGCTTTGACGGCTACAATCTACTCAACTGGAGCAGTAAGGTGAAGCTCAACTTAGGGCATTTTCTCAAAGTGTTGAGAACTACAGCTCAGATGTTGGACATGCGACGCCTGACCATCCAGCACTATGGACGGCACTGCCTACATCTGGTTCTAATTAGTCCACGGTTGTGTTCAGCCGCATGACCTCTGCCGGGAATACTCAGAATAAGGTTCTGAGTTATTCCAACATAAGAGATTTTCACGGCTTTCAAGGCTTCTTAGGAAGAATTCCGGAATGTTGCTGCCGGCAGGCCTCCGGCTGTTCCGGGTAAACATCTCCTTGTAAATCCCCCGTGGTTTCTTGTACACCCTTGAAATTTGGGGTGGTTATGCAGTTTGCATTGCTACACAATTGTGCCTGCCAACGCCTGCCACAGTTGCAAACATTCAGGCGTGGCAGCCAGATAGGCTGGTCCACGTAGGACACTGCCAGCGGACTGAGTATATCTGCTTCCCATTCTTCTCACCTGAGTGCTTCTGATTCCAGCTTTGACGGCTGCACTCTACTCACCCGGAGCAGTAAGTTGAACCTCAACTTATGGCACTTTGTGAAAGTGTTGAGAACTAGATCTCAGGTGTCTGGCACGCCATCACTGTCCATCGAGCACTATGTACGGCACTGCCTACGTCTGGCTCTAATTAGTCCACAGTTGTGTTCAGCCGAATGATATCTTCCGGGAACACTCAGAATGAGGTTCTGAGTTATTGCAACATAGGAGCGTTTCACTGCTTTCAAGGCTTCTTAGGAAGGATTCCGGAATGTTGCTGCCAGCAGGCCTCTGGCTGTTCCGGGTTAACATCTCCTTGTAAATCCCACGTGGTTTCTTGTACACCCGTAAAATATGGCCAGGTTATGCAGTTTGCCTTGCTGCACAATTGCGCCTGCCAAGCTCTGCCGCGATTGCAAACATTCAGGCGTGGCAACCAGATAAGCTGGTCCCCGTAGGACACTGCCAGCAGTCTGGGTATATCTGCTTCCCGATATTCTCACCTGAGTGCTACTGATGCCAGCTTTGACGGCTACACTCTACTCAACCGGAGCAGTAAGTTGAACCTCAACTTATGGCATTTTGTGAAAGTGTTGAGAACTAGAGCTCAGTTGTTTGGCACGCCACCAGTGTACATCCAGCACTATGGACGGCACTGACTACATCTTTCTGTAATTAGTCCACGGTTGTGTTCATGCGAATGACCTCTGCCGGGAACACTCAGAATGAGGTTCTGAGTTACTGAAACATAGGAGCGTTTCACTGCTTTCAAGGTTTCTTAGTAAGAATTCCGGAATCTTGCTGGGGGCAGGCCTCCCGCTGTTCCGGGTGAACATGTCCTTGTAAATCCTCCGTGGTTTCTTGTACACCTGTGAAATTTGGCCAGGTTATGCAGTTCGAATTGCTGCATAGTTGCGACTGCTTAGCTCTGCCGCGGTTGCAAATATTGAGGCGTGCCAGCCAGATAGGCTGGACAATGTAGGACACTGCCAGCAGACTGGGTATATTTCCTTCCCGTTCTTCTCACCTGAGTGCTGCTTATTCTAGCCTTGACGGCTACACTCTACTCAACCGAAGCAGGAAGTTGAACCTCTACTTATGGCACTGTGTTAAAGTTTGGAGAACTAGAGCTCAGTTGTTTGGCACGCCACGACTCTCCATTAAGAACTATGGACGGCACTGCCTACATCTGGCTATAGTTTGTCCACGGTTGTGTTCAGCCGAATGAGCTCTGCTGGGAACACTCACAATAAAGTTGTAAGTTATTGCAACATAGGAGTTTTTCACTGCCTTCAAGGTTTCTTAGGAAGAATTCTGGAATCTTTCTGCCGGCAGGCCTCCGGTTGTTCTGAGTGAACATCTCCTTGTAAATCCCCTGTGGTTTCTTGTACACCCGTGAAATTTGGCTAGGTTATGCAGTTTGCATTGCTGCATAATTGCGCCTGCCTAGCTCTGCCGCGGTTGCGAACATTCAGGCGTGGCAGACAGATAGGCTGGTCCCCGTAGGACACTGCCAGCGGACTGGGTATATCTGCTTCCCATTCTTCTCACCTGAGTCTTTCTGATTCCCGGTTTGACGGCTACACTCTACTCTACCGAAGCAGTAAGTTGAACCTCTAATTATATCACTCTGTTAAAGTTTGGAGAACTAGAGCTCACTTGTTTGGCACGCGACCACTGTCCATCCAGCACTATGGATGGCACTGCATACATCTGGCTCTAATTAGTCCACGGTTGTGTTCAGCCGAATGACCTCTGCCGGGAACACTCAGAATGAGGTGTTGAGTTATTGCAACATAGGAGCGTTTCACTGCGTTCAAGGCTTCTTAGGAAGAATTCCGGAATGTTGCTGCAGGCAGGCCTCCGGTTGTTCTGGGTGAACATCTCCTTGTATTTCCTCGTGGTTTCTTGGACAACCGTGAAATTGGGACAATTTATGCAGTTTGCATTGCTGCATAATTGCGACTGTCTGGCTATGTCGTGGTTGCAAACATTCAGGCGTATAAGCCAGATAGGCTGGTCCCCGTAGGACACTGCCAGCGGAGTGGGTATATCTGCTTCTCGTTCTTCTCACCTGAGTGATACTGATTCCAGCTTTGACGGCTACACTCTACTCAACCGAAGCAGTAAGTTGAACCTCAACTTATGGCACTTTGTGAACTTTTGGAGAACTAGAGCTCAATTGTTTAGCATGTGACCACTGTCCGCCCAGCACTATGGACGGCACTGCCTACATCTGGCTCTAATTAGTCCACGGTTGTGTTCATTCGAATGACCGCTGTCGGGAACACTCAAAATGAGGTTCTGAGTTATTGCAACATAGGAGCGTTTCACTGCATTCAACGTTCTTAGAAAGAATTCCGTAATCTTGCTGCCGGTTGGCCTCCGGCTGTTCCGGGTGAACATCTCCTTGTAAATCCCCCGTGGTTTCTTGTACACCTGTGAAATTTGGCCAAGTTATGCAGTTTGCATTGCTGCATAATTGCGACTGCCTATCTCTGCCGGGGTTGCAAACATTCAGGCATGGCAGCCCGATAGGCTGATCCCCGTAAGACACTGCCAGCAGACTGGGTATATCTGCTTCCCATTCTTCTCACCTGAGTGCTACTGATTCCAGCTTTGACACCTACACTCTACTCAACCGGAGCAGTAAGTTGATCCTCAACTTAAGGCACTTTGTGAAAGTGTTGAGAACTAGAGCTCAGTTCTTTGGCACACCAACACTGTCCATCCTGCACTATGGACGGCACTTCCTCCATCTGGCTATAGTTAGTCCACGGTTGTATTCAGCCGAATGACCTCTGCCGGGAACACTCAGAATGAGGTTCTGAGTTATTGCCACATAGGAGCCTTTCACTGCTTTCAAGGCTTCTTAGGAAGGATTCTGGAATATTGCTGCCGGCAGGCCTCTGGCTGTTCCGGGTGAACATCTCCTTGTAAATTCCCCGTGGTTCCTTGTACACCCGTCAAATTTGGCCAGGTTTGGCAGTTTGCATTGTTGCACAATTGCACCTGCCATGCTCTGCCGCGATTGCAAACATTCAGGCGTGGCAGCCAGATAGGCTGGTCCCCGTAGGACACTGTCAGCAGACTGGGTATATCTGCTTCCCGTTCTTCTCACCTGAGTGCTACTGATGCCAGCTTTGACGGCTACACTCTACTCAACCGGAGCAATAAGTTGAACCTCAACTTATGGCACTTTGTGAAAGTGTTGAGAACTAGAGCTCAGTTGTTTGGCACGCCACCACTGTCCATCCAACACTATGGACGGCACTGCCTACATCTGGCTCTAATTAGTCCACGGTTGTGTTCAGCCGAATGACCTCTGCCTGGAACACTCAGAATGAGTTTCTGAGTTATTGCAACATAGGAGCGTTTCACTGCTTTCAAGGCTTCACAGGAAGAATTCCGGAATCTAGCTGCGGGGAGGCCTCCGGCTTTTGCGGGTGAACATCTCCTTGTAAATCCCCCGTGGTTTCTTGTACACACGTGAAATTTGGCCAGGTTATGCATTATGCATTGCTGCACAATTGCGCCTACCAAGCTCTGTCGAGATTGCAAACATTCAGGCGTAGCAGCCAGATAGGCTGGTCCCCGTAGGACACTGCCAGCGGACTGGGTCTACCTGCTTCCCGTTCTTCTCACCTGAGTGCTACTGATTTTAGCTTTGACGGGTAAACTCTACTCAACCAGAGCAGTAAGTTGTACCTCAACTTATGGCACTTTGTGAAAGTTTGGAGAACTAAAGCTCAGTTGTTTTCCAATCGAAAACACTGCCTATATCTGGCTCTAATTAGTCCATTGCCTACATCTGGCT
Organism: Dipodomys merriami; assembly: GCF_024711535.1. Lineage (NCBI taxonomy): Eukaryota > Metazoa > Chordata > Mammalia > Rodentia > Heteromyidae > Dipodomys > Dipodomys merriami. The sequence continues at coordinate 195,589 of NW_027202498.1, read as the reverse complement.
GTAATTAGTCCACTGCCTACATCTGGCTCTAATTAGTCCACGGATGAGTTCAGCCGAATGACCACTGCTGGGAACATTCAGAATGAGGTTCTGAGTTGTTGTCACATAGGAGCGTTTCAGTGCTTTCAAGGCTTCTTAGGAAGTACTCCGGAATGTTGCTGCCGGCAGGCCTCCGGCTGTTTCGTGTGAACATCTCCATGTAAATCCCCCGTGGTTTCTTGTACACACGTGAAATTTGGCCAGGTTATGCAGTTTGCATTGCTGCACAATTGTTCCTGCCTAGCTCTGACGCGGTTGCAAACATTCAGGCGTGGCAGCCAGATAGGCTGGTCCACCTAGGACACTGCCAGCGGACTGGGTATATGTGCTTCCGGTTCTTCTAACCTGAGTGCTACTGATTCCAGCTTTGACGGCTACACTCTACTCAACCGGAGCAGTAAGTTGAACCTCAACTTATGGCACTTTGAGAAAGTGTTGAGAACTAGAGCTCAGTTGTTTTCCACGCCACGACTGTCCATCCAGCACTATGGACGGCATTGCCTACATCTGGCTCTAATTAGTCCACGGTTGTGATCAGCCGAATGACCTCTGCCGGGAACACTCAGAATGAGGTTCTGAGTTATTGCAACATAGGAGCGTTTCACTGCTTTCAAGGCTTCACAGGATGAATTCCGGAATCTTGCTGCCAGCAGGCCTCCAGCTGTTCCGGGTGAACATCTCCTTGTAAATCCCCCGTGGTTTCTTGTACACCCGTGAAATTTGGCCAGGTTTTGCAGTTTGCATTGCTGCACAATTGCGACTGCCTACCTCTGCCGCGGTTGCAAACATTCAGGCGTGGCAGCCAGATAGGCTGGTCCCGGTAGGACACTGCCAGGGGACTGGGTGTATCTGCTTCCCGTTCTTCTCACCTGAGTGCTACTGATTCCTGATTTGACGGCTACACTCTACTCAACCAGAGCAGTAAGTTCAACCTCAACTGATGGCACTTTGTGAGTGTTGAAAACTAGAGCTCAGTTGTTTGGAACGCCACCAATGTCCATCCAGCACTATGGCGGCACGGCCTACATCTGGCTCTAATTAGGCCACGGTTGTTTTCAGCTGAATGACCTCTGCCGGGAACACTCCGAATGAGGTTCTGAGTTATTGCAACATAGGAGCGTTTCACTGCTTTCAAGGCTTCACAGGAAGAATTCCGGAATCTTGCTGTGCGCAGGCCTCCGGCTGTTGCGGGTGAACATCTCGTTGTAAATCCCCCGTGGTTTCTTGTACACCCGTGAAATTTGGCCAGGTTATGAAGTTTGCATTGCTGCACAATTGCGCCTGCCTAGCTTTGCCGTGGTTGCAAACATTCAGGTGTATCAGCCAGATAGGCTGGTCCCCGTAAGACACTTCCAGCAAACTGGGTCTATCTGTTTCCAGTTCTTCTCACCTGAGTGCAACTGATTCCAGCTTTGATGGCTACACTCTTCTCAACCGGACCAGTAAGTTGAACGTCAACTTATGGCACTTTGTGAAAGTTTGGAGAACTAAAGCTCAGTTGTTTTCCAATCGAAAACATTGCCTATATCTGGCTCTAATTAGTCCATTGCCTACATCTGGCTCTAATTAGTCCACTGCCTACATCTGGCTCTAATTAGTTCACGGATGAGTTCAGCCGAATGACCTCTGCCAGGAACACTCAGAATGAGGTTCTGAGTTATTTCAACATCGGAGCGTTTCACTGCTTTCAAGGCTTCTTAGGAAGAATTCCGGAATCTTGCTGCCGGCAGGCCTCTGGCTCTTCCGGGTGAACATCTAATTATACAACCCCCGTGGTTTCTTGTACACCCGTGAAATTTGGCCAGTTTACGCAGTTTGCATTGCTGCACAATTGCGCCTACCTAGCTCTGCCGCGGTTGCAAACATTCAGGCGTGGCAGCCAGATAGGCTGGTCCACGTAGGACAATGCCAGCGGACTGGGTATATCTGCTTCTCGTTCTTCTCACCTGTGTGCTACTGATTCCAGCCTTGGTTGCTACACTCTACTCTTCCGAAGCAGTAAGTTGGACCTCAACTTATGGCACTTTGTGAACGTTTGGAGAACTAGAGCTCAGTTGTTTAGCATGCGACCACTGTCCCCCCAGCACTATGGACGGCACTGCATACATCTGGCTCTAATTAGTTCTCGGTTGTGTTCAGCCGAATGACCTCTGTCGGGAACACTAAAAATGAGGTTCTGAGTTATTGCAACATAGGAGCGTTTCACAGCGTTCAAGGTGTCTTAGGAAGATTCCGGAATCTTGCTGCCGGCTGGCCTCCGGATGTTCCGGGTGAACATCTCCTTGTAAATCCCCCGTGGTTTCTTGTACACCTGTGAAATTTGGCCAAGTTATGCAATTTGCATTGCTGCATAATTGCGACTGCCTATCTCTGCCGGGGTTGCAAACATTCAGGTATGGCAGCCAGACAGGCTGGTCCCCGTAGGACACTGCCAGCAGACTGGGTATATCTGCTTCCCGTTCTTCTCACCTGAGTGATACTGATTCCAGCTTTGACGGCTACACTCTACTCAACCGGAGCAGTAAGTTGAACCTCAACTTATGGCAATTTGAGAAAGTTTGGGGAACTAAAGCTCAGTTGTTTTCCAATCGAAAACACTGCCTATATCTGGCTCTAATCAGTCCATTACCTACATCTGGCTCCAATTTGTCCACTGCCTACATCTGGCTCTAATTAGTCCACGGATGAGTTCACCTGAATAACCTCTGCCGGGAACACTCAGAATGAGGTTCTGAGTTATTGCAACATAGGAGCGTTTCACTGCTTGCAAGGCTTCTTAGGAAGAATTCTGGAATCTTGCTGCCAGCAGGCCTCTGGCTGTTCCGGGTGAATATCCCCTTGTATATCCCCCTTGGTTTCTTGTACACCCGTGAAATTTGGCCAGGTTATGCAGTTTGCAATGCAGCACAATTGCGCCTGCCTAGCTCTGCCCCCGTTACAAACTTTCAGGCATGGCAGCCAGATAGACTGGTCCCTGTAGGACACTGCCAGCGGACTGGGTATATCTGCTTCCCGTTCTTCTCACCTGAGTGCTAATGATTCCAGCTTTGACGGCTACAATCTACTCAACCGGAGCAGTAAGGTGAAGCTCAACTTAGGGAAATTTCTGAAAGTGTTGGGAACTACAAATCAGTTTTTGGGCATGCGAACACTCTCCATCCAGCACTATGGACGGCACTGTCTACATCTGGCTCTAATTAGTCCACAGTTGTGTTCAGCCGAATGACCTCTGCCGGGAACACTCAGAATGAGGTTCTGAGTTATTGCAACCTAGGAGCGTTTCACTGCTTTCAAGGCTTCTTAGGAAGAATTCCGGAATTTTGCTGCCAGCAGGCCTCCGGCTGTTCCGGGTGAACATCTCCTTGTAAATCCCCCGTTGTTTCTTGTACACCCGTGAAATGTGGCCAGGTTATGCAGTTTGCATTGCTGCACAATTGCGCCTGCCTAGCTCTGCCGCGGTTGCAAACATTCAGGAGTGACAGCCAGATAGGCTGGTCCCCGTAAGACATTGCCAGCAGACTGGGTATATCTGCTTCCCGTTCGTCTCACCTGAGTGCTACTGATTCCAGCATGACGGCTACACTCTACTCAATCACAGCAGTAAGTTGGACCTCAACGTATGGCACTTTTTGAAAGTGGTGAGAACTAGGGCTCAGTTGTTTGGCACACCACTACTGTCCATCCTGCACTATGGAGGGCACTGCATACATCAGGCTCTAATTAGTCGACGGTTGTGTTCAGCCGAATGACCTCTGCCGGGAACACTCAGAATGAGGTTCTGAGTTATTGCAACATAAGAGCGTTTCACTGCTTTCAAGGCTTCTTAGGAAGGATTCCAGAATGATGCTGCCGGCAGACCTCCGTCTGTTCCGGGTGAACATCTCCTTGTAAATCCCCGAGGTTTCTTGTATACCCGTCAAATTTGGCCAGATTATGCAGTTTGCATTACTGCACAATTGCGCCTGCCTAGCTTTGCCGCGGTTGCAAACATTCAGGCAAGCAGCCAGATAGGCTGGTCCCCGTAGGACACTGCCAGCGGACTGGGTATATCTGCTTCCCGTTCTTTTCACCTGAGTGCTACTGATTCCAGCTTTGACGGCTACACTCTACTCAACCGGAGCAGTAAGTTGAACCTCAACTTATGGCACTTTGTGAAAGTGTTAAGAACTAGAGCTCAGTTGTTCGGCACTCCACCACTTTCCATCCAGCAGTATGGACGGCACTGCCTACACCTGGCTCTAATTAGTCCACGGTTGTGTTCAGCCCAATGACCTGTGCCGGGAACACTCAGAATGAGTTTCTGAGTTATTGCAACATAGGCGCGTTTCACAGCTTTCAAAGCATCACTAGAAGAATTCCGGAATCTTGCTGCCGGTAGGCCTACGGTTGTTCCGGGTGATCATGTCCTTGTAAATCCCCCGTGGTTTCTTGTACACCCCTGAAATTTGGGGCGCTTACGCAGTTTGCATTGCTGAACATGTCCTTGTAAATCCCCCGTGGTTTCTTGTACACCCGTGCAATTTGGCCAGGTTATGCAGTTTGAATTGCTGCATAATTGCGACTGCTTAGCTCTGCTGTGGTTGCAAATATTGAGGCGTGGCAGACAGATAGGCTGGACACAGTAGGACACTGCCAGCGGTCTGGGTATATCTGCTTTTCGTTCTTCTCACCTGAGTGCTGCTGATTCTAGCTTTGACGGCTACACTCTACTCAACCGAAGCAGGAAGTAGAACCTCTACTTATGGCATTCTGTTAAAGTTTGGAGAACTAGAGCTCAGTTGTTTGGCACGCCACGACTGTCCATTAAGCACTATGGACGGCACTGCTTACATCTGGCTATAGTTAGTCCACGGTTGTGATCAGCCGAATGAGCTCTGCTGGGAACACTCACAATAAGGTTCTAAGTTATTGCAAAATAGGAGTGTTTCACTTCGTTCAAGGTTTCTTAGGAAGAATTCTGGAATCTTACTTCTGGCAGTCTTCCGGTTGTTCCGAGTGAACATCTCCTTGTAAATCCCCCGTAGTTTCTTGTACACCCGTGAAATTTGGCTAGGTTATGCAGTTTGTATTGCTGCATAATTGCGCCTGCCTAGCTCTGCCGCGGTTGCAAACATTCAGGCGTGGCAGACAGATAGGCTGGTCCGCGTAGGACACTGCCAGCAGACTGGGTATATCTGCTTCCAATTCTTCACACCTGAGTGCTTCTGATACCCCCTTTGATGGCTACACTCTACTCAACCGAAGCAGTAAGTTGAACCTCTACTTATGGCACTCTGTTAAAGTTTGGAGAACTAGAGCTCAGTAGTTTGGCACGCGACCACTGTCCATCAAGCACTATAGACGAAACTGCCTACATCTGGCTCTAATTAGACCACGGTTGTGTTCAGCCGAATGACCTCTGCTGGGAACACTCAGAATGAGGTTCTGAGTTATTGCAACATAGGAGCGTTTCACTGCGATCAACGCTTCTTAGGAAGAATTCCGGAATCTTGCTGCGGGCAGGCCTCCGTCTGTTCCGGGTGAACATCTCCTTGTATTTCCTCGTGGTTTCTTGTACACCCGTGAAATTTGGCCAGGTTATGCAGTTTGCATTGCTGCATAATTGCGACTGTCTAGCTCTGTCGCGGTTGCAAACATTCAGTCGTATCAGTCAGATAGGCTGGTTCCCGTAGGACACTGCCAGGGGAGTGGGTATATCTGCTTTTCGTTCTTCTCACCTGAGTGCTACTGATTCCAACTTTGACGGCTACACTCTACTCCACCAGAGCAGTAAGTTGAACCTCAACTTATGGCACTTTGTGAACGTTTGGAAAACTAGAGCTCAGTTGTTTAGCATGCGACCCCTGTCCGCCCAGCACTATGGACGGCACTGCATACATCTGGCTCTAATTAGTCCACGATTGTGTTCAGCCGAATGACCTCTGCCGGGAACACTCAGAATGAGGTTCTGAGTTATTGCCACATAGGAACGTTTCACTGCTTTCAAGGCTTCTTAGGAAGGATTCCAGAATGTTGCTGCCGGCAGGCCTCTGGCTGTTCCGGGTGAACATCTCCTTGTAAATCCGCCGTGGTTTCTCGTACACCCGTGAAATTTGGCCAGGTTATGCAGTTTTCACTGCTGCACAATTGCGCCTCCCTAGCTCTGCCCCGGTTACAAACATTCAGGCGTGGCAGCCAGATAGACTGGTGCCTGTAGGACATTGCCAGCAGACTGGGTATATCTGCTTCCCGTTCTTCTCACCTGAGTGCTACTGATTCCAGCTTTGACGGCTACAATCTACTCAACCGGATCTGTAAGTTGAAGCTCAACTTAGGGCATTTTCTCAAAGTGTTGAGAACTACAGCTCAGTTGTTGGGCATGCGACCACTGTCCATTCAGCACTATGGACGGCACTGCCGACATCTGGCTCTAATTAGTCCATGGTTGTGATCAGCCGAATGACCTCTGCCGGGAACACTCAGAAGGAGGTTCTGAGTTATAACAACATAGGAGAGTTTCACTTCTTTCAAGGCTTCTTAGGAAAAATTCCGGAATCTTGCTGCCGGCAGGCCTCCGGCTGTTCCGGCAAACCATGTCCTGGTAAATCCCCCGTGGTTTCTTGTACATCCGTGAAATTTGGCCAGGTTATGCAGTTTGCATTGCTGCATAATTGCGACTGCTTAGCTCTGCCGCGATTGCAAACATTGAGGCATGGCAGCCAGATAAGCGGGACACCGTAGGACTCTGCCAGCGGACTGGGTATATCTGCTTCCCGTTCTTCTCACCTGAGTGCTGCTGATTCTAGCTTTGACGGCTACACTCTACTCAACCGGAGCAGTAAGTTGATCCTCAACTTATGGCATTTTGTGAAAGTGTTGCGAACTAGAGCTCAGTTGTTTGGCACACCACCACTGTCCAGCCAGCACTATGGATGGCACTGCATGCATCTGGCTATTGTTAGTCCACGGTTGTGTTCAGCTGAATGAGATCTGCCGGGAACACTCACAAATAGGTTCTGACTTATTGCAACATAGGAGTGTTTCACTTCGTTCAAAGTTTCTTAGGAAGAATTCTGGAATCTTGCTGCCGGCAGGCCTCCGGATGTTCCGTGTGAACATCTCGTTGTAAATCCCCCGTGGTTCCTTGTACACGCGTGAAATTTGGCTAGGTTATGCAGTTTGCATTGCTGCATAATTGCCCCTGCCTAGCTCTGCCGCGGTTGCAAACATTCAGGCGTGGCAGCCAGAGAGACTGGTCCCCCTAGGACACTGCAGGCGGACTGGGTATATCTGTTTCACATTCTTCTCACCTGAGTGCTTCTGATTCCCGTTTTGACGGCTACACTCTACTCAACCAGAGCAGTAAGTTGAACCTCAACTCATGGCAATTTGTGAAAGTGTTGAGAACTAGAGCTCAGTTGTTTGGCACGTCACCACTGTCGATCCAGCACTATGGACGGCACTACCTACATCAGGCTCTAATTAGTCCACGATTGTGTTCAGCCGAATGACCTCTGCCGGGAAAACTCAGAATGAGTTTCTGAGTTATTGCAACATAGGTGCGTTTCACTGCTTTCAAGGCTTCACAGGAAGATTTCCAGAATCTTGCTGCGCGCAAGCCTCTGGTTGTTCCGGGTGAACATCGCCTTGTAAATCCCCCGTGGTTTCTTGTAAAACCGTGAAATTTGGCCAGGTTATGCAGTTTGCATTGCTGCACAATTGCGCCTGCCTAGCTCTGCCACGCTTGCAAACATTCAGGTGCGGCAGCCAGATAGGCTGGTCCCCGTAGGACACTGCCAGCGGACTGGGTCTATCTGCTTCCCGTTCTTCTCACCTGAGTGCTACTGATTCCAACTTTGACGGATACACTCTACTCAACGGGAGCAGTAAGTTGAACCTCAACTCATGGCATTTTGTGAAAGTGTTGAGAACTAGAGCTCAGTTGTTTGGCACGCCACCACTGTCCATCTAGCACTATGGATGGAAATGCCTACATCTGGCTCTAATTAGTCCACTGTTGTGTTCAGCCGAATGACCTCTGTTGGGAACACTCAGAATGAGGATCTGAGTTATTGCAACAAAGGAGTGATTCACTGCTTCCAAGGCTTCTTCGGAAAGATTCCGGAATCTTGCTGCCAGCAGGCCACCGCCTGTTCCGGGTGAACATCTCCTTGTAAATCCCCTGTGGTTTCTTGTACACCCGTGAAATTAGCCAAGTTATGCAGTTTCCATTGCTGCACAATTGCACCTGCCTAGCTCTGCCGCAGTGGCAAACATTCAGGCGTGACAGGCAAATAGGCGGGTCCCTGTAGGACTCTGCCAGCGGACTGGGTCTATTTGCTTCCCGTTCTTCTCACCTGAGTGCTACTGATTCCAGGTTTGACGGCTACACTCTACTCAACCGGCGAAGTAAGTTGAACCTCAACCTATGGCAATTTGTAAAAGTCTTGAGAACTAGAGCTCAGTTGTTTGGCACGCCACCACTGTCCATCCAGCACTATGGACGGCACTGCTTACATCTGGCTCTAAGAAGTTCATGGTTGTGTTCAGCCGAATGACCTCTGCCGGGAACACTCAGAATGGGGTTCTGAGTTATGGCAACATAGGAGCATTTCACTGCTTTCAAGGTTTCTTAGGAAGAATTCCGGAATCTTGCTGCCGGCTGGCCTCCAGCTGTTCCGGGTGAACATCTACTTGTAAATCCCCCGTGGTTTCTTGTACACCTGTGAAATTTGGTAAAGTTATGTAGTTTGCATTGTTGCATAATTGCGTCTGCCTATCTCTGCCGGGGTTGCAAACATTCAGGCATGGCAGCCAGATAGGCTGGTCCCCGTAGGACACTGCCAGCAGACTGGGTATATCAGTTTCCCGTTCTTCTCACCTCAGTGCTACTGATTCCAGGTTTGACGGCTACACTCTACTCAACCGGAGCAGTAAGTTGAACCTCAACTTATGGCACTTTGTGCAAGTGTTGAGAACTAGAGCTCAGTTGTTTGGCACGCCATCACTGTCCATCCAGCACTACCGACGGCACTGCCTACATCTGGCTATAGTTAGTCCACGGTTCTGTTCAGCCGAATGACCTCTGCCGGGAAAACTCAAATGAGGTTCTGAGTTATTGCAACATAGGAGCGTTTCACTGCTTTCAAGGCTTCTTAGGAAGAATTCCAAAATCTTGCTTCCGGCAGGCCTCCTGCTGTTCAGGGAGAACATCTCCTTGTAAATCCCCCGTGGTTTCTTGTACACCCCTGAAATTTAGGGAGGTTATGCAGTTTGCATTGCTGCACAATTGCGCCGGCCTACCCATGACGCGTTTGCAAACATTCAGGCGTGGAAGCCAGATAGGCTGGTCCCAGTAGGACACAGCCAGGGGACTGGGTATATCTGCTTTCTGTTCTTCTCACCTGAGTGCTACTGATTCCAGCATTGACGGCTACAATCTACTCAACGAGAGCAGTAAGTAGAACCTCAACTTATGGCACTTTGTGAAAGTGTTGTGAACTAGATCTCAGGTGTTTGGCACGCCACAAATATCCATCCAGCACTATGGAAGGCACTGCCTATATCAGGCTCTAATTAGTCCACAGTTGTGTTCAGCTGAATGATCTCTGCCGGGAACACGTAGAATGAGGTTCTGAGTTATTGCAACCTAGAAGCGTTTCACTGCTTTCAAGGTTTCACAGGAAGAATTCCGAAATCTTGCTGCCGGCAGGCCTCCGGATGTTCCGAGGGAAATCCCCTTGTAAATGCCCCGTGGTTTCTTGTACACCCGTGAAAATTGTCCAGGTTATGCAGTTTGCATTGCTGCACAATTCCGCCTGCATAGCTCTGCCGCGGTTACAAACATTCAGGCGTGGCAGCCAGTAAGGCTGGTTCCTGTAGGACACTGCCAGCGGACTTGGTCTACCTGCTTCCCGTTCTTCTCACCTGAGTGCTGCTGATTCCAGCTTTGTCGGGTATACTCTACTGAATCGGAGGAGTAAGTTGAACCTCAACTTATGGCACTTTGTGAAAGTTTGGAGAACTAAAGCTCAGTTGTTTTCCAATCGAAAACACTGCCTATATCTGGCTCTAATTAGTCCATTGCCTACATCTGGCTCTAATTAGTCCACTGCCTACATCTGGCTCTAATTAGTCCACGGATGAGTTCAGCCGAATGACCTCTGCCGGGAACACTCAGAATGAGGTTCTGAGTTATTGCAACATAGGAGCGTTTCACTGCTTTCAAGGCTTCTTAGGAAGAGTTCCGGAATCTTGCAGCCAACAGGCCTCCGGTTGTTCCCGGGGAACATCTCCTTGTAAATCCCCCGTGGTTTCTTGTACACCTGTGAAATTTGGCTAGGTTATGAAGTTTGCATTGCTCCATAATTTTGCCTGCTGAGCTCTGCCGCGGTTGCAAACATTCAGGAGTTGCAGCCAGAGAGGCTGGTCCCGGTAGGACACTGCTGACAGACTGGGTTTATCTGCTTCCCATTCTTCTCACCTGAGTGCTTCTGATTCCCGCTTTGACAGCTACAATCTACTCAAACGAAGCAGTAAGTTGAACCTCAACTTATGGCACTTTGTGATAGTGTTGAGAACTAAAGCTCAGTTGTTTGACAGGCCACCACTGTCCATTCAGCACTATGGACGGCACTGTCTGCATCAGGCTCTAATTAGTCCACGGTTGTGTTCAGCCGAATGACCTCTGCCGGAAACACTCAGAATGAGGTTCTGAGTTGTTGCAACATAGGAGCGTTTCACTGCGTTCAAGCCTTCTTAGAAAGAATTCCGGAATCTTGCTGCTGGCAGGCCTCCGGCTGTTCCGGGTTAACATCTCCTTGTAAATCCCCCGTGGTTTCTTGTACACCGGTGAAATTTGGCCAGGTTATGCAGTTTGCATTGCTGCACAATTGCGCCTGCCTAGCTTTGCCACGGTTGCAAACATTCAGGCGTGGCAGCCAGAGAGGCTGGTCCCCGTAGGACACTGCCAGAAGACTGGGAATATCTGCTTTCGATCTTCTCACCTGAGTGCTACTGATTCCAGCTTTGACGGCTACACTCTACTCAACCGGAGCAGTAAGTTGAACCTCAACTTATGGCACTTTGTGAAAGTGTTGAGAACTAGAGCTCAGTTGTTTGGCACGCCACCACTGTCCATCCAGCACTATGGACGGCACTGCTTACATCTGGCTCTAAGAAGTTCATGGTTGTGTTCAGCCGAATGACCTCTGCCGGGAACACTCAGAATGGGGTTCTGAGTTATGGCAACATAGGAGCATTTCACTGCTTTCAAGGTTTCTTAGGAAGAATTCCGGAATCTTGCTGCCGGCTGGCCTCCAGCTGTTCCGGGTGAACATCTACTTGTAAATCCCCCGTGGTTTCTTGTACACCTGTGAAATTTGGTAAAGTTATGTAGTTTGCATTGCTGCATAATTGCGTCTGCCTATCTCTGCCGGGGTTGCAAACATTCAGGCATGGCAGCCAGATAGGCTGGTTCCCGTAGGACACTGCCAGCAGACTGGGTATATCAGTTTCCCGTTCTTCTCACCTCAGTGCTACTGATTCCAGGTTTGACGGCTACACTCTACTCAACCGGAGCAGTAAGTTGAACCTCAACTTATGGCACTTTGTGCAAGTGTTGAGAACTAGAGCTCAGTTGTTTGGCACGCCATCACTGTCCATCCAGCACTACCGACGGCACTGCCTACATCTGGCTATAGTTAGTCCACGGTTCTGTTCAGCCGAATGACCTCTGCCGGGAAAACTCAAATGAGGTTCTGAGTTATTGCAACATAGGAGCGTTTCACTGCTTTCAAGGCTTCTTAGGAAGAATTCCAAAATCTTGCTTCCGGCAGGCCTCCTGCTGTTCAGGGAGAACATCTCCTTGTAAATCCCCCGTGGTTTCTTGTACACCCCTGAAATTTAGGGAGGTTATGCAGTTTGCATTGCTGCACAATTGCGCCGGCCTACCCATGACGCGTTTGCAAACATTCAGGCGTGGAAGCCAGATAGGCTGGTCCCAGTAGGACACAGCCAGGGGACTGGGTATATCTGCTTTCTGTTCTTCTCACCTGAGTGCTACTGATTCCAGCATTGACGGCTACAATCTACTCAACGAGAGCAGTAAGTAGAACCTCAACTTATGGCACTTTGTGAAAGTGTTGTGAACTAGATCTCAGGTGTTTGGCACGCCACAAATATCCATCCAGCACTATGGAAGGCACTGCCTATATCAGGCTCTAATTAGTCCACAGTTGTGTTCAGCTGAATGATCTCTGCCGGGAACACGTAGAATGAGGTTCTGAGTTATTGCAACCTAGAAGCGTTTCACTGCTTTCAAGGTTTCACAGGAAGAATTCCGAAATCTTGCTGCCGGCAGGCCTCCGGATGTTCCGAGGGAAATCCCCTTGTAAATGCCCCGTGGTTTCTTGTACACCCGTGAAAATTGTCCAGGTTATGCAGTTTGCATTGCTGCACAATTCCGCCTGCATAGCTCTGCCGCGGTTACAAACATTCAGGCGTGGCAGCCAGTAAGGCTGGTTCCTGTAGGACACTGCCAGCGGACTTGGTCTACCTGCTTCCCCTTCTTCTCACCTGAGTGCTACTGATTCCAGCTTTGTCGGGTATACTCTACTGAATCGGAGGAGTAAGTTGAACCTCAACTTATGGCACTTTGTGAAAGTTTGGAGAACTAAAGCTCAGTTGTTTTCCAATCGAAAACACTGCCTATATCTGGCTCTAATTAGTCCATTGCCTACATCTGGCTCTAATTAGTCCACTGCCTACATCTGGCTCTAATTAGTCCACGGATGAGTTCAGCCGAATGACCTCTGCCGGGAACACTCAGAATGAGGTTCTGAGTTATTGCAACATAGGAGCGTTTCACTGCTTTCAAGGCTTCTTAGGAAGAGTTCCGGAATCTTGCAGCCAACAGGCCTCCGGTTGTTCCCGGGGAACATCTCCTTGTAAATCCCCCGTGGTTTCTTGTACACCTGTGAAATTTGGCTAGGTTATGAAGTTTGCATTGCTCCATAATTTTGCCTGCTGAGCTCTGCCGCGGTTGCAAACATTCAGGAGTTGCAGCCAGAGAGGCTGGTCCCGGTAGGACACTGCTGACAGACTGGGTTTATCTGCTTCCCATTCTTCTCACCTGAGTGCTTCTGATTCCCGCTTTGACAGCTACAATCTACTCAAACGAAGCAGTAAGTTGAACCTCAACTTATGGCACTTTGTGATAGTGTTGAGAACTAAAGCTCAGTTGTTTGACAGGCCACCACTGTCCATTCAGCACTATGGACGGCACTGTCTGCATCAGGCTCTAATTAGTCCACGGTTGTGTTCAGCCGAATGACCTCTGCCGGAAACACTCAGAATGAGGTTCTGAGTTGTTGCAACATAGGAGCGTTTCACTGCGTTCAAGCCTTCTTAGAAAGAATTCCGGAATCTTGCTGCTGGCAGGCCTCCGGCTGTTCCGGGTTAACATCTCCTTGTAAATCCCCCGTGGTTTCTTGTACACCGGTGAAATTTGGCCAGGTTATGCAGTTTGCATTGCTGCACAATTGCGCCTGCCTAGCTTTGCCACGGTTGCAAACATTCAGGCGTGGCAGCCAGAGAGGCTGGTCCCCGTAGGACACTGCCAGAAGACTGGGAATATCTGCTTTCGATCTTCTCACCTGAGTGCTACTGATTCCAGCTTTGACGGCTACACTCTACTCAACCGGAGCAGTAAGTTGAACCTCAACTTATGGCACTTTGTGAAAGTGTTGAGAACTAGAGCTCAGTTGTTTGGCACGCCACCACTGTCCATCCAGCACTATGGACGGCACTGCTTACATCTGGCTCTAAGAAGTTCATGGTTGTGTTCAGCCGAATGACCTCTGCCGGGAACACTCAGAATGGGGTTCTGAGTTATGGCAACATAGGAGCATTTCACTGCTTTCAAGGTTTCTTAGGAAGAATTCCGGAATCTTGCTGCCGGCTGGCCTCCAGCTGTTCCGGGTGAACATCTACTTGTAAATCCCCCGTGGTTTCTTGTACACCTGTGAAATTTGGTAAAGTTATGTAGTTTGCATTGCTGCATAATTGCGTCTGCCTATCTCTGCCGGGATTGCAAACATTCAGGCATGGCAGCCAGATAGGCTGGTTCCCGTAGGACACTGCCAGCAGACTGGGTATATCAGTTTCCCGTTCTTCTCACCTCAGTGCTACTGATTCCAGGTTTGACGGCTACACTCTACTCAACCGGAGCAGTAAGTTGAACCTCAACTTATGGCACTTTGTGCAAGTGTTGAGAACTAGAGCTCAGTTGTTTGGCACGCCATCACTGTCCATCCAGCACTACCGACGGCACTGCCTACATCTGGCTATAGTTAGTCCACGGTTCTGTTCAGCCGAATGACCTCTGCCGGGAAAACTCAAATGAGGTTCTGAGTTATTGCAACATAGGAGCGTTTCACTGCTTTCAAGGCTTCTTAGGAAGAATTCCAAAATCTTGCTTCCGGCAGGCCTCCTGCTGTTCAGGGAGAACATCTCCTTGTAAATCCCCCGTGGTTTCTTGTACACCCCTGAAATTTAGGGAGGTTATGCAGTTTGCATTGCTGCACAATTGCGCCGGCCTACCCATGACGCGTTTGCAAACATTCAGGCGTGGAAGCCAGATAGGCTGGTCCCAGTAGGACACAGCCAGGGGACTGGGTATATCTGCTTTCTGTTCTTCTCACCTGAGTGCTACTGATTCCAGCATTGACGGCTACAATCTACTCAACGAGAGCAGTAAGTAGAACCTCAACTTATGGCACTTTGTGAAAGTGTTGTGAACTAGATCTCAGGTGTTTGGCACGCCACAAATATCCATCCAGCACTATGGAAGGCACTGCCTATATCAGGCTCTAATTAGTCCACAGTTGTGTTCAGCTGAATGATCTCTGCCAGGAACACGTAGAATGAGGTTCTCAGTTATTGCAACCTAGGAGCGTTTCACTGCTTTCAAGGTTTCACAGGAAGAATTCCGGAATCTTGCTGCCGGCAGGCCTCCGGATGTTCCGAGGGAAATCCCCTTGTAAATGCCCCGTGGTTTCTTGTACACCCGTGAAAATTGTCCAGGTTATGCAGTTTGCATTGCTGCACAATTGCGCCTGCCTAGCTTTGCCGCGGTTGCAAACATTCAGGCAAGCAGCCAGATAGGCTGGTCCCCGTAGGACACTGCCAGCGGACTGGGTCTATCTGCTTCCCGTTCTTCTCACCTGAGTGCTACTGATTCCAGCTTTGACGGCTACACTCTACTCAACCAGAGCAGTAAGTTGAACCTCAACTTATGGCACTTTGTGAAAGTGTTAAGAACTAGAGCTCAGTTGTTTGGCACTCCACCACTGTCCATCCAACAATATGGACGGCACTGCCTACACCTGGCTCTAATTAGTCCACGGTTGTGTTTAGCCCAATGACCTGTGCCGGGAACAATCAGAATGAGTTTCTGAGTTATTGCAACATAGGCGCGTTTCACAGCTTTCAAGGCTTCACTGGAAGAATTCCGGAATCTTGCTGCCGGTAGGCCTCCTGCTGTTCCGGGTGATCATGTCCTTGTAAATCCCCCGTGGTTTCTTGTACACCCCTGAAATTTGGGGCGCTTACGCAGTTTGCATTGCTGCACAATTGCACCTGCCTACCCCTGCCGCGCTTGCAAACATTCAGGCGTATCAGCCAGATAGGCTGGTCCCCGTAAGACACTTCCAGCAAACTGGGTCTATCTGTTTCCAGTTCTTCTCACCTGAGTGCTACTGATTCCAGCTTTGATGGCTACACTCTTCTCAACCAGACCAATAAGTTGAACGTCAACTTATGGCACTTTGTGAAAGTTTGGAGAACTAAAGCTCAGTTGTTTTCCAATCGAAAACACTGCCTATACCTAGCTCTAATTAGTCCATTGCCTACATCGGGCTCTAATTTTTCCACTGCCTACATCTGGCTCTAATTAGTCCACGGATGAGTTCAGCCGAATGACCTCTGCCGGGAACACTCAGAATGAGGTTATGAGTTATTGCAACATAGCAGCGTTTCACTGCTTGCAAGGCTTCTTAGGAAGAATTCCGGAATCTTGCTGCCGGCAGGCCTCTGGCTGTTCCGGGTGAACATCTAATTATACATCCCCCGTGGTTTCTTGTACACCCGTGAAATTTGGCCAGTTAATGCAGTTTGCATTGCTGCACAATTGCGCCTGCCTAGCTCTGCCGCGGTTGCAAACATTCAGGCGTGGCAGCCAGAAAGGCTGTTCCACGTAGGACACTGCCAGCAGACTTGGTATATCTGCTTCTCGTTCTTCTCAACTGAGTGCTACTGATTCCAGCGTTGATTGCTACACTCTACTCAACCGAAGCAGTAAGTTGAACCTCAATTTATGGCACGTTGTGCACGTTTGGAGAACTAGAGCTCAGTTGTTTAGCATGCGACCACTGTCCCCCCAGCACTATGGATGGCACTGCCTATATCTGGCTCTAATTAGTCCTCGGTTGTGTTCAGCCGAATGACCTCTGTCGGGAACACTAAAAATGAGGTTCTGAGTTATTGCAACATACGAGCGTTTCACTGCGTTCAAGGTTTCTTAGGAAGATTCCGGAATCTTGCTGCCGGCTGGCCTCCGGATGTTCCGGGTGAACATGTCCTTGTAAATCCCCAGTGGTTTCTTGTACACCTGTGAAATTAGGCCAAGTTATGCAGTTTGCATTGCTGCATAATTGCGACTGCCTATCTCTGCCGGGGTTGCAAACATTCAGGCGTGGCAGCCAGTAAGGCTGGTCCCCGTAGGACACTGCCAGCAGACTGGGTATATCTGCTTCCCGTTCTTCTCACCTGAGTGCTACTGATTCCAGCTTTGACGGCTACACTCTACTCAACCGGAGCAGTAAGTTGAACCTCAACTTATGGCACTTTGTGCAAGTGTTGAGAACTAGAGCTCAGTTGTTTGGCACGCCACCACTGTCCATCCAGCACTATGGACGGCACTGCCTACATCTGGCTATAGTTAGTCCACGGTTGTGTTCAGCCGAATGACCTCTGCCGGGAACAGTCAAAATGAGGTTCTGAGATATTGCAACATAGGAGCGTTTCACTGCTTTCAAGGCTTCTTAGGAAGAATTCCAGAATCTTGCTGCCAGCAGGCCTCCTGCTGTTCAGGGTGAACATCTCCTTGTAAATCCCCCGTGGTTTCTTGTACACCCCTGAAATTTGGGGAGGTTATGCAGTTTGCATTGCTGCACAATTGCGCCTGCCTTCCCCTGCCGCGGTTGCAAACATTCAGGCGTGGCAGCCAGATAGGCTGGTCCCCGTAGGGCACTGCTAGGGACTGGTTATATCTGCTTTCCTTTCTTCTCACCTGAGTGCTACTGATTCCAGCTTTGACGGCTACACTCTACTCAACCGGAGCACTAAGTAGAACCTCAACGTATGGCACTTTGTGAAAGTGTTGTGAACTAGATCTCAGGTGTTTGGCACGCCACCAATATCCATTCAGCACTATGGACGGCACTGCCTATATCTGGCTCTAATTACTCCACAGTTGTGTTCAGCCGAATGATCTCTGCGGGGAACACTCAGAATGAGGTTCTGAGTTATTGCCACCTAGGTGCATTTCACTGCTTTCAAGGTTTCACAGGAAGAATTCCGGAATCTTGTTGCCGGCAGGCCTCCGGCTCTTCCGGGTGAAATCCCCTTGTATATCCCCCGTGGTTTCTCGTACACCCGTGAAATTTGGCCAGGTTATGCAGTTTGCATTGCTGCACATTTCCGCCTGCATAGTTCTGCCGTGTTTACAAACATTCAGGCGTGGCAGCCAGAAAGGCTGGTCATCGTAGGACACTGCCAGCGGACTGGGTCTACCTGCTTCCCGTTCTACTCAACTCAGTGCTACTGATTCCAGCTTTGACGTGTACACTCTACTCGACCGGAGCAGTAAGTTGAACCTCAACTTATGGCAATTTGAGAAAGTTTGGAGAACTAAAGCTCAGTTGTTTTCCAATCGAATACACTGCCTATATCTGGCTCTAATTAGTCCATTGCCTACATCTGGCTCTAATTAGTCCACTGCCTACATCTGGCTCTAATTAGTCCACGGATGAGTTCACCTGAATAACCTCTGCCGGGAACACTCAGAATGAGGTTCTGAGTTATTGCAACATAGGAGCGTTTCACTGCTTTCAAGGCTTCTTAGGAAGGATTCCGGAATCTTGCTGCCGGGAGGCCTCTGTCTGTTCCGGGTGAACATCTCCTTGTAAATCCGCCGTGGTTTCTTGTACACCCGTGAAATTTGGCCAGGGTATGCAGTTTGCATTGCTGCACAATTGTGCCTGCCTAGCTCTGCCGGGATTGCAAAGATTCAGGCGTGGCAGCCAGATATGCTGGTCCCCGTAGGACACTGCCAGCGAACTGGGTATATATGCTTCCCGTTCTTCTCACCTGAGTGCTACTGATTCCAGCTTTGACGGCTACACTCTACTCAACCGGAGCAGTAAGTTGAACCTCAACTTATGGCACTTTGTGAAAGTGTTGAGAACTAGAACTCAGTTGTTTGACACGCCACAACTGTCCATCCAGCACTATGGAGGCACTGCATACATTTGGCTCTAATTAGTCCACCGTCGTGTTCAGCCGAATGACCTCTTCCAGGAACACTCAGAATGAGTTTCTGAGTTAGTGCAACATAGGAGAGTTTCACTGCTTTCAAGGCTTCTTAGGAAGAAGTCCGGAATATTGCTGCCGGCAGGCCTCTGGCTGTTCCGAGTGATCATCTCCATGTAAATCCCCCGTGGTTTCTTGTACACCCGTGAAATTTGGCCAAGTTATGCAGTTTGCATTGCTGCACAATTGCACCTGCCAAGCTCTGCCACGGTTGCAAACATTCAGGCGTGGCAGCCAGATAGGCTGGTCCCCATAGGACACTGCCAGCGGACTGGGTCTATCTGCTTCCCGTTCTTCTCAACTGAGTGCTACTGATTCCAGCTTTGACGGCTACACTCTACTCAACCGGAGCACTAAGTTGAACCTCAACTTATGGCACTATGTGAAAGTGTTGAGAACTACAGCTCAGTTGTTTGGCACGACACCACTGTCCATCCAGCACTATGGACGGCGCCACATTCATCTAGCTGTAATTGGTCCACGGTTGTGTTCAGCCGAATGACCTCTGCCGTGAACACTCAGAATGAGGTTCTGAGTTATGGCAACATAGGTGCGTTTCACTGCTTTCAAGGCTTCTTCGGAAGGATTCCGGAATCTTGCTGCCGGCAGGCCTCTGTCTGTTCCGGGTGAACATCTCCTTGTAAATCCCCCGTGGTTTCTTGTACACCCGTGAAATTTGGCCAGGTTATGCAGTTTGCATTGCTGCACAATTGCGCCTACCTAGCTCTGCCGCAGTGGCAAACATTCAGGCGTGACAGGCCAATAGGCGGGTCCCCGTAAGACTCTGCCATCAGACTGGGTCTATCTGCTTCCCGTTCTTCTCACCTGAGTGCTACTGATTCCAGCTTTGACGGCTACACTCTACTCAACCGTTGAAGTAGTTGAACCTCAACCTATGGCAATTTGTAAAAGACTT
Organism: Dipodomys merriami; assembly: GCF_024711535.1. Lineage (NCBI taxonomy): Eukaryota > Metazoa > Chordata > Mammalia > Rodentia > Heteromyidae > Dipodomys > Dipodomys merriami. Next base: position 176,004 of record NW_027202498.1, on the reverse strand, counting down.
GAGAAATAGAGCTCAGTTGTTTGGCATGCCACAACTGTCCATCCAGCACTATGGACGGAACTGCATACATTTGGCTCTAATAAGTTCTTGGTTGTGTTCAGCCAAATGACCCCTGCCGGGAACACTCAGAATGGGGTTCTGAGTTATGGCAACATAGGAGCATTTCACTGCTTTCAAGGCTTCTTGAGAAGAATTCCGGAATGTTGCTGCCTGCAGTCCTCCGGCTGTTCTGAGTTAACATCTCCATATAAATCCCACGTGGTTTCTTTTACACCCGTGAAATTTGGCCAGGTTATGCAGTTTGCATTGCTGCACAATTGCGCCTGGCTAGCTCTACCACTTTTGCAAACATTCAGGCGTGGCAGCCAGATTTACTGATCCCTGTAGGACACTGCCAGTGGACTGGGTATATCAGCTTCCCGTTCTTCTCACCTGAGTGCTTCTGATTCCAGCTTTGACGGCTACACTCTACTCAACGGGAGCAGTAAGTTGAACCTCAACTTATGGCACTTTGTGAAAGTGTTGAGACCTAGATCTCAGTTGTTTGGCACGCCACCACTGTCCATCCAGCACCATGGACGTCACTGCATACATCTGGCTCTAATTAGTCCACGGTTGTGTTCAGCCGAATGAACTCTGCCAGGTACACTCAGAATGAGGTTCTGAGTTATTGCAACATAGGAGCGTTTCACTGCTTTCCAGGCTTCACAGGAAGAATTCCGGAATGTTGCTGCCGGCAGGCCTCCGGCTGCTCCGGGTGAATATCTCCTTGTAAATCCCCCGTGGTTACTTGTACACCGGTGAAATTTGGCCAGGTTATGCAGTTTGCATTGCTGCACAATTGCGCCTGCCTAGCACTGCCGTGGTTGCAAACATTCAGGCGTGGTAGCCAGAGAGGCTGGACCTCGTAGGACACTACCATCGGACTGGGTATATGTGCTTCCCGTTCTTCTCACCTGAGTGCTACTGATTCCAGCTTTGACGGCTACACTCTACTCAACAGGAGCAGTAAGTTGAACCTCAACTTATGGCACTTTATGAAAGTGTTGAGAACTAGAGCTCCGTTGTTTGGCATGCCACCACGGTCCTTCCATCACTATGGACGGCACTGTGTACATCTGGCTCTAATTAGTCCACGGTTGTCTTCAGCCGAATGCCCTCTGCCAAGAAAACTCAGAATGAGATTCTGAGTTGTTACAACTTAGGAGCATTTCTCTGCTTTCAAGGCTTCTTAGGAAGAATTCCCGAATGTTTTTGCCGGCAGACCTCTGGCTGTTCCGGGTGACCATCTCCTTGAAAATCCCCTGTGGTTTCTTGTACACACGTGAAATTTGGCCAGGATATGCAGTGTGCATTGCTGCACAATTGCGCCTGCCTAGCTCTGCCGCGGTTGCAAACATTCAGGCGTGGCAGCCAGATAGGCTGGTCCCCGTAGGACACTGCCAGCGGACTGGTTCTATCTGCTTCCCGTTCTTTTCACCTGAGTGCTACTGATTCCAGCTTTGACGGCTACACTCTACTCAATCGGAGCAGTAAGTTGAACCTCAATTTATGGCATTTTGTGAAAGTATTGACACCTAGAGCTCAGTTGTTTGGCCCGCCACAACTGTCCATCCAGCACTATGGACGGCACTGCCTATATCTGGCTCTAATTAGTCCAGGGTTGTGTTCAGGCGAATGACCTCTGCGGGGAACACTCAGAATGAGGTTCTGAGTTGTTGCAACATAGGAGCGTTTCACTGCTTTCAAGGCTTCTTAGGAAGCATTCCGGAAACTTGCTGTGGACAGGCCTCCCTCTTTTCCTGGTGAACATCTCCTTGTAAATCCCCCGTGTTTTCTTGTACACCCATGAAATTTGGCGAGGTTATGCAGTTTGCATTGCTGCACAATTGTGCCTGCCTTGCTCTGCCGAGGTTGCAAACATTCAGGCACGGCAGCAAGATAAGTGGTCCCCGTTGAACGCTGCCAGCGGACTGGGTCTATCTGCTTCCTGTTCTTCTCTCCTGAGTGCTACTGATTCCAGCTTTGACGGCTACACTCTACTCAACCGGAGCAGTAAGTTGAACCTCAACTTATGACACTTTGTGAAAGTGTTGAGAACTAGAGCTCAGTTGTTTGGCACCCCAACCCCTGTCCATCCAGGTCCATGGACGTCACTGCCTACATCTGGCTCTAATTAGTCCACGGTTGTGTTCAGCCGAATGACCTGTGCCGGGAACACTCAGAATGAGGTTCTGAGTTATTGCAACATAGGAGCGTTTCACTGCTTTCAAGGCTTCTCAGGAAGAATTCCGGAATTTTGCTGCCGGCTGGCCTCCGGCTGTTCCGGGTGAACATCTCCTTGTAAATCCCTCGTGATTTCTTGTACACCCATGAAATTTGGCCAGGTTATGCAGTATGAATTGCTGCATAATTGCGCCTGCCGAGCTCTGGCGTGGTTGCAAACATTCAGGCGTGGTAGCCAGAGAGGCTGTACCTCGTAGGACACTACCATCGGACTGGGTATATGTGCTTCCCGTTCTTCTCACCTGAGTGCTACTGATTCCAGCTTTGACGGCTCCACTGTACTCAACAGGAGCAGTAAGTTGAACCTCAACTTATGGCACTTTATGAAAGTGTTGAGAACTAGAGCTCCGTTGTTTGGCATGCCACCACGGTCCTTCCATCACTATGGACGGCACTGTGTACATCTGGCTCTAATTAGTCCCCGGTTGTCTTCAGCCGAATGCCCTCTGCCGAGAACACTCAGAATGAGATTCTGAGTTGTTGCAACTTAGGAGCATTTCTCTACTTTCAAGGCTTCATAGGAAGAATTCCCGAATGTTTTTGCCGGAAGGCCTCTGGCTATTCCGGGTGACCATCTCCTTGTAAATCCCCTGTGGTTTCTTGTACAACCATGAAATACAGCCAGGTTATGCAGTTTGCATTGCTGCACAATTGTGCCTGCCTAGCTCTGACACGGTTGCACACTTTCAGGCGTGGCAGCCAGATAGGCTGGTCCCCGTAGGAAACTGCCAGCGGACTGGGTATATCTGATTCCCGTTTTTCTCGCCTGAGTGCCACTGATTCCAGCTTTGACGGCTACACTCTACTCAACCGGAGCATTAAGTTCAACCTCAACTTAGGGCACTTTGTGAAAGTGTTGAAAACTAGAGCTAAGTTGTTTGGCATTCCAGCACTGTCCCTCCAGCACTATGGACGGCACTGCCTACATCGGGCTCTAATTAATCCACCTTTGTGTTCAGCCGAATGACCTCTGCCGGGAACACTCAGAATGAGGTTCTGAGTTATTGCAACATAGGAGCGTTTCACTGCTTTCAAGGCTTCTTAGGAAGAATTCCGGAATCTTGCTGGGGGCAGGCCTCCGGCTGTTCCGGGTTAACATGTCCTTGTAAATCCCCCGTGGTTTCTTGTACACCCGTGAAATTTCGCCAGGTTATGAAGTTTGTATTGCTGCACAATTGCGCCTGCCTAGCTCTGCCGCGGTTGCAAATATTCAGGCGTGGCAACCAGATAGGCTGGTCCCTGTAGGACACTGCCAGCGCACTGGGTATATCTGCTTCCCGATCTTCTCACCTGAGTGCTACTGATGCCAGCTTTGAGGGCTACACTCTACTCAACCGGAGCAGTAAGTTGAACCTCAACTTATGGCACTTTGTGAAAGTGTTGAGAACTAGAGCTCAGTTGTTTGGCAAGCCACCACTGTCCATCCAGCACTATGGATGGCACTGCCTACATCTTTCTCTAATTAGTCCACGGTTGTGTTCACATAAATGAACTCTGCCAGGAGCACTCAGAATGAGGTTCTGAGTTACTGAAACATAGGAGCGTTTCACTGCTTTCAAGGCTTCTTAGGATGAATTCCGGAATGTTGCTGTGGGCAGGCCTCCGGCTGTTCCGGGTGAACATGTCCTTGTAAATCCCCCGTGGTTTCTTGTACACCCGTGAAATTTGTCCAGGTTATGCAGTTTGAATTGCTGCATGATTGCGACTGCTTAGCTCTGCCGCAGTTGCAAATATTGAGGCGTGGCAGACAGATAGGCTGGACACCGTAGGACACTGCCAGCGGACTGGGTATATCTGCTTCTCGTTCTTCTCACCTCAGTGCTATTGATTCTAGCTTTGACGGCTACACTCTACTCAACCGAAGCAGGAAGTTGAACCTCTACTTATGGCACTCTGTTAAAATTTGGAGAACTAGAGCTCAGTTGTTTGGTACACTACGACTGTCCATTAAGCACTATGGAAGGCACTGCCTACATCTTGCTATAGTTAGTCCACCGTTGTGTTCAGCCGAATGAGCTCTGCTGGGAACACTCACAATAAGGTTCTAAGTTATTGCAACATAGGAGTGTTTCAGTACGTTCAAGGTTTCTTAGGAAGAATTCTGGAATCTTGCTGCCGGCAGGCCTCCGGTTGTTCAAGTGAACATCTCCTTGTAAATCCCCCGTGGTTTCTTGTACACCCGAGAAATTTGGCTAGGTTATGCTGTTTGCATTGCTGCATAATTTCGCCTGCCTAGCTCTGGCGCGGTTGCAAACATTCAGGCGTGGCAGACAGATAGGCTGGTCCGAGTTGGACACTGCCAGCGGACTGGGTATATCTGCTTCCCATTCTTCTCACCTGAGTGCTTCTGATTCCCGCTTTGACGGCTACACTCTACTCAACCGAAGCAGTAAGTTGAACCTCTACTTATGGCACTCTGTTAAAGTTTGGAGACCTAGAGCTCAGTTGTTTGGCACGCGACCACTGTCCATCCAGCACTATGGACGGCACTGCCTACATCTGGCTCTAATTAGTCCACGGTTGTGTTCAGCCGAATGACCTCTGCCAGGAACACTCAGAATGACCTGCTGAGTTATTGCAACATAGGAGCGTATCACTGCGTTCAAGGCTTCTTAGGAAGAATTCCGGAATCTTGCTGCCGGCAGGCCTCTGGCTGTTCCGAGTGAACATCTCCTTGTATTTCCTCGTGGTTTCTTGTACACCCGTGAAATTTGGCCAGGTAATGCAGTTTGCATTGCTGCATAATTGCGACTGTCTAGCCCTGTCGCGGTTGCAAACATTCAGGCGTGTCAGCCAGACAGGCTAGTCCCTGTAGGACTCTGCCAGCGGAGTGGGTATATCTGCTTCTCGTTCTTCTCACCTGAGTGCTACTGATTCCAGCTTTGACGGCTACACTCTACTCAACTGGAGCAATAAGTTGAACCTCAACTTATGGCACTTTGTGAACGTTTGGAGAACTAGAGCTCAGTTGTTTAGCATTTGACCCCTGTCCGCCAAGCACTATGAACGGCACTGCCTACATCTGGCTCTAATTAGTCTTCGGTTGTGTTCAGCCGAATGACCTCTGTCGGGAACACTCAAAATGAGGTTCTCAGTTATTGCAACATAGGAGCGTTTCACTTCGTTCAAGGTTTCTTAGGAAGAAATCCGGAAACTTGCTGCCGGCTGGCCTCCAGCTGTTCCGGGTGAACATCTACTTGTAAATCCCCCGTGGTTTCTTGTACACCTGTGAAATTTGGCAAAGTTATGTAGTTTGCATTGCTGCAGAATTGCGACTGCCTATCTCTGCCGGGGTTGCAAACATTCAGGCATGGCAGCCAGATAGGCTTGTCCCCGTAGGACACTGCCAGCGGACTGCATATATCAGCTTCCCGTTCTTCTCACCTCAGTGCTACTGATTTCAGCTTTGACAGCTACACTCTACTCAACCGGAGCAGTAAGTTGAACCTCAAATTATGGCACTTTGTGCAAGTGTTGAGAACTAGAGCTCAGTTGTTTGGCACGCCACCACTGTCCATCCAGCACTACTGACGGCACTGCCTACATCTGGCTATAGTTAGTCCACGGTTCTGTTCAGCCGAATGACCTCTGCCGGGAACACTCAGAATGAGGTTCTGAGTTATTGCAACATAGGAGCGTTTCACTGCTTTCAAGGCTTCTTAGGAAGAATTCCAGAATCTTGCTTCCGACAGGCCTCCTGCTGTTCAGGGAGAACATCTCCTTGTAAATCCCCCGTGGTTTCTTGTACACCCCTGAAATTTAGGGAGGTTATGCAGTTTGCATTGCTGCACAATTGCGCCAGCCTACCCATGACGCGGTTGCAAACATTCAGGCGTGGAAGCCAGATAGGCTGGTCCCCATAGGACAATGCCAGCGGACTGGGTATAACTGCTTCGGGTTCTTCTCACCTGAGTGTTACTGATTCCAGCTTTGACGGCTACACTCTACTCAACCGGAGCAGTAAGTTGAACCTCAACTTATGTCACTTTGTGAAAGTGTTGAGAAGTAGAGCTCAGTTGTTTGGCATGCCCCCACTCTCCCTCCAGCAGTATGGACAGCACTGCCTACATCTGGCTCTAATTAGTCCACGGTTGTGTTCAGCCGAATGACCTCTTCCGGGAACACTCAGAATGAGGTTCTGAGTTATTGCAACAAAGGAGGTTTCACTGCTTTCAAGGCTTCTTAGGAAGGATTCAGGAAACTTGCTGCAGGCAGGCCTCGGGCTGTTCCGGGTGAACATCTCCTTGTAAATCCACCGTGCTTTCTTGTAAACCCGTGAATATTTGCCAGGTTATGAAGTTTGTATTGCTGCACAATTGCGCCTGTCTAGCTCTGCCGCGTTTGAAAATATTCAGGCATGGCAATCAGATAGGCTGGTCCCCGTAGGACATTGCCAGCGGACTGGGTATAGCTGCTTCCCCTTCTTCTCACCTGAGTGCTACTGATTCCACCATTGACGGCTACACTCTACACAACCGGAGCAGTAAGTTGAACCTCAACTCATGGCACTTTGTGAAAGTGTTGAGAACTAGAGCTCAATTGTTTGGCACGCCACCACTGTCCATCCAGCACTATGGACGGCACTGCCTACATCTGGCTATAATGAGTCCACGGTTGATTTGAGCCGAATGACCTCTGCTGCGGACACTCAGAATGAGGTTCTGAGTTATTGCCACATAGGAGCGTTTCACTGCTTTCAAGGCTTCTTAGGAAGGATTCCGGAATGTTGCTGCCGGCAGGCCTCTGGCTGTTTCGTGTGAACATCTCATTGTAAATCCGCCGTGGTTTCTTGTACACCCATCAAATTTGGCCAGGTTATGCAGTTTGCATTGTTGCACAATTGTGCCTGCAAAGCTCTGCCGCGATTGCAAACATTCAGGCGTGGCAGCCAGATATGCTGGTCCCCGTAGGACACTGCCAGCGGACTGGGTATATCTGCTTCCCGTTCTTCTCACCTGAGTGCTACTGATTCCAGCTTTGACGGCTACACTCTACTCAACCGGAGCAGTAAGTTGAACCTCAACTTATGGCACTTTGTGAAAGTGTTGAGAACTAGAGCTAGGTTGTTTGGCAAGCCACCACTGTCCATCCAGCAATATGGACGGCACTGCCTACATCTTTCTCTAATTAGTCCACGGTTGTGTTCAGCCGAAGGAACTCTGCCGGGAACATTCAGAATGAGGTTCTGAGTTACTGAAACATAGGAGCGTTTCACTGCTTTCAAGGCTTCTTAGGAAGAATTCCGGAATCTCGCTGGGGCCAGGCCTCCGGCTGTTCCGGGTGAACATGTCCTTGTAAATCCACCGTGGTTTCTTGTATACCCGTGAAATTTGGCCAGGTTATGCAGTTTGAATTGCTGCATAATTGCGACTGCTTAGCTCTGCTGTGGTTGCCAATATTGAGGCGTGGCAGACAGATAGGCTGGACACCGTAGGACACTGCCAGCGGACTGGGTATATCTGCTTTTCGTTCTTCTCACCTGAGTGCTGCTGATTCTAGCTTTGACGGCTACACTCTACTCAACCGAAGCACGAAGTTGAACCTCTACTTATGGCACTCTGTTAAAGTTTGGAGAACTAGAGCTCAGTTGTTTGGCACGCCACGACTGTCCATTAAGCACTATGGACGTCACTGCTTACATCTGGCTATAGTTAGTCCACGGTAGTGATCAGCCGAATGAGCTCTGTTGGGAACACTCACAATACGGTTCTAAGTTATTGCAACATAGGAGTGTTTCACTTCGTTAAAGGTTTCTTAGGAAGAATTCTGGAATCTTGCTGCCCGCAGTCCTCCGGTTGTTCCGAGTGAATATCTCCTTGTAAATCCGCCGTGGTTTCATGTACACCCGTGAAATTTGGCTAGGTTATGCAGTTTGTATTGCTGCATAATTGCGCCTGCCTAGCTCTGGCGCGGTTGCAAACATTCAGGCGTGGCAGACAGATAGGCTGGTCAGCGTAGGACACTGCCAGCGGAATGGGTATATCTGCTTCCAGTTCTTCTCACCTGAGTGCTACTGATTCCAGCTTTGACGGCTACACTCTGCTCAAACGGCGAAGTAAGTGGAACCTCAATCTATGGCAATTTGTAAAAGTCTTGAGAACTAGAGCTCAGTTGTTGGCACGCCATCACTGTCCATCCAGCACTATGGACGGCACTGACTACATCTGGCTCTAATAAGTTCATAGTTGTGTTCAGCCGAATGACCTCTGCCGGAAACACTCAGAATGGGGTTCTGAGTTATGGCAACATAGGAGCATTTCACTGCTTTCAAGGCTTCTTAGGAAGGATTCCGGAATCTTGCTGCCGGCAGGCCTCCGGCTGTTCCGGGTGTATATGTCCTCGTAAATGCGCCGTGGTTTCTTGTACACCCGTGAAATTTGGCCAGGTTATGCAGTTTGCATTGCTGCACAATTGTACCTGCCAAGCTCTGCCACGGTTGCAAACATTCAGGCGTGGCAGCCAGATAGGCTGGTCCCCGTAGGACACTGCCAGCGGACTGGGTCTATCTGCTTCCCGTTCTTCTCACCTGAGTGCTACTGATTCCAGCTTTCACGCCTACACTCTACTCAACCGGAGCAGTAAGTTGAACCTCAACTTATGGCACTTTGTGAAAGTTTGGAGAACTAAATCTCAGTTGTTTTCCAATTGAAAACAATGCCTATATCTGGCTCTAATTAGTCCATTGCCTACATCTGGCTCTAATTATTCTACTGCCTACATCTGGCTCTAATAAGTCCACGGTTGTGTTCAGCCGAATGCACTCTGCCGGAAAAACTCAGAATGAGGTTCTGAGTTATTGCAACATAGGAGCGTTTCACTGCTTTCCAGGCTTCTTAGGAAGAATTCCAGAATCTTGCTGCCAGCAGGCCTCTGGCTGTTCCGGGTGAACATCTCCTTGTACATCCCCCGTGGTTTCTTGTACACCAGTGAAATTTGGCCAGGTTATGCAGTTTGCATTGAGGCACAATTGTGCCTGCCTTGGTCTGTCTCGGTTGCAAACATTCAGGCGTGGCAGCCAGATAGGCTGGTCCCCGTAGGACACTGCCAGCGGACTGGGTATATCTGCTTCCCGTTCTTCTCCCCTGAGTGCTACTGATTCCAGCTTTGACGGCTACACTCTACTCCACCGGAGCAGTAAGTTGAACCTCAACTTATGGCAGTATGTGATAGTGTTGAGAAATAAAGCTCAGTTGTTTGGCACGCCACCACTGTCCTTCCAGCACTATGGACGGCACTGCCTACATCTGGCTCTAATTAGTCCACGGTTGTGTTCAGCCGAATGATCTGTGCTGCGAACACTCAGAATGAGGTTCTGAGTTATGGCAACATAAGACCGTTTCACTGCTTTCAAGGCTTCTTCGGAAGGATTCCGGAATTTTGTTGCCAGCAGGCCTCCGGCTGTTCTGGGTGAACATCTCCTTGTAAATCCCCGAGGTTTCTTGTACACCCGTGAAATTTGGCCAGGTTATGCAGTTTGCATTGCTGCACAATTGCGCCTGGCAAGCTCTGCTGCGGTTGCAAACATTCAGGCGTGGCAGCCAGATAGGCTGGTCCCCGAAGGACACTGCCAGCGGACTGGGTATATCTGCTTCCCATTCTTCTCACCTGAGTGCTACTGATTCCAGCTTTGACGGCTACACTCTACTCAACCGGAGCAGTAATTTGAACCTCAACTTATGGCACTTTGTGAAAGTGCTGAGAATGAGAGCACAGTTGTTTGGCACGCCACCACTGTCCATCCAGCACTATGGACGGCACTGCCTACATCTGGCTCTAAGAAGTTCATGGTTGTGTTCAGCCGAATGACCTCTGCCTGGAACACTCAGAATGACGTGCTGAGTTATTGCAACATAGGAGCGTTTCACTGCGTTCAAGGCTTCTTAGGAAGAATTCCGGAATCTTGCTGCCGGCAGGCCTCCGGCCGTTCCGGGTAAACATCTCCTTGTATTTCCTTCTGGTTTCTTGTACACCCGTGAAATTTGGCCAGGTTATGCAGTTTTCATTGCTGCATAATTGCGACTGTCTAGCTCTGTCGCGGTTGCAAACATTCAGGCGTATCAGCCAGATAGGCTGGTCCCCGTAGGACACTGCCAGCGGATTGGGTATATCTGCTTCTCGTTCTTCTCACCTGAGTACTACTGATTCCAGCTTTGACGGCTACACTCTACTCAACTGGAGCAGTAAGTTGAACCTCAACTTATGGCACTTTGTGAATGTTTGGAGAACTAGAGCTCAGTTGTTTAGCATGTGACCCCAGTCCGCCCAGCACTATCGACGGCACTGCCTACATCTGGCTCTAATTAGTCTTCGGTTGTGTTCAGCCGAATGACCTCTGTCGGGAACACTCAAAATGAGGTTCTGAGTTATTGCAACATAGGAGCGTTTCACTGCGTTCAAAGTTTCTTAGGAAGAAATCCGGAATCTTGCTGCCGGCTGGCCTCCGGCTGTTCCGGGTGAACATCTCCTTGTAAATCCCCCGAGGTTTCTTGTACACCTGTGAAATTTGGCCAAGTTATGCAGTTTGCATTGCTGCAGAATTGCGACTGCCTATCTCTGCCGGGGTTGCAAACATTCAGGCATGGCAGCCAGATAGGCTGGTCCCCGTAGGACACTGCCAGCAGACTGGGTATATCTCCTTCCCGTTCTTCTTACCTCAGTGCTACTGATTCCAGCTTTGATGGCTACACTCTACTCAACCGGAGCAGTAAGTTGAACCTCAACTTATGGCACTTTGTGCAAGTGTTGAGAACGAGAGCCCAGTTGTTTGGCTAGCCACCACTGTCCATTCAGCAGTATGGACGGCACTGTCTACATCTTGCTCTAAATAGTCCGGGGTTGTGTTCAGCCTCTGCCGGGAACACTAAGAATGACGTTCTGAGTTATTGAACATAGGAGCGTTTCACTGCTTTCAAGGCTTCACAGGAAGAATTCCGGAATCTTGCTGCCGTCAAGACTCCGGCTGTTCCAGGTGAACATCTCCTTGAAAATCCCCCGTGGTTTCTTGTACACCCGTGAAATTTGGCCAGGTTATGCAGTTTGCATTGCTGCACAATTGTGCCTGCCTGGCTCTGCCATGGTTGCAAACATTCAGCCGTGGCAGCCAGATAGGCTGGTCCCCATAGGACACTGCCAGCGGACTGGGTCTATCTGCTTCCCGTTCTTCTCACCTGAGTGCTACTGATTCCAGCTTTGACCAGTATACTCTACTCAATCGGAGGAGTAAGTTGAACCTCAACTTATGGCACTTTGTGAAAGTTTGGAGAACTAAAGCTCAGTTGTTTTCCAATCGAAAACACTGCCTATATCTGGCTCTAATTAGTCTATTGCCTACATCTGGCTCTAATTAGTCCACTGCCTACATCTGGCTCTAATTAGTCCACGGATGAGTTCAGCCGAATGACCTCTGCCGGGAACACTCAGAATGAGGTTCTGAGTTATTGCAACATAGGAACGTTTCACTGCTTTCCAGGCTTCTTAGGAAGAATTCCGGAATCTTGCTGCCAGCAGGCCTCTGGCTGTTCCGGGTGAACATCTCCTTGTACATCCCCCGTGGTTCCTTGTACACCCGTGAAATTTGGCTAGGTTATGCAGTTTGCATTGAGGCACAATTGTGCCTGCCTTGCTCTGTCTCAGTTGCAAACATTCAGGCGTGGCAGCCAGATAGGCTGGTCCCCGAAGGACACTGCCAGCGGACTGGGTATATCTGCTTCCTGTTCTTCTCACCTGAGTGCTACTGATTCCAGCTTTGATGGCTACACTCTACTAAACCGGCAGTGTCCATCCAGCACTATGTATGGCACTGCCTACATGTGGCTATAATTAGTCCTCGGTTGGGATCAGCCGAATGACCTCTGCCGGGAACACTCATAATGAGGTTCGGAGTTATTGCAATATAGGAGACTTTCACTGCTTTCAAGTCTTCTCAGGAAGGATTCCGGAATGTTGTTCCCCGCAGGCCTCCGGCTGTTCCGAGTGAACATCTCTTTGTAAATCACCCATTGTTTCTTGTACAGCCGTGAAATTTGGCCAGGTTATGCACTTTGCACTGTTGCACAATTGCGCCTGCCTAGCTCAGCCGCGGTGGCAAACATTCAGGCATGGCAGCCAGATAGGCTGGTCCCCGTAGGACACTGCCAGCGGAGTGGGTATATCTGCATCACGTTCTTCTCACCTGAGTGCTAGTGATTGCAGGTTTGACGGCTACACTCTACTCAACCGGAAAAGTAAGTTGAACCTCAAATTATGGCACTTTGTGAAAGTGTTGAGAACTAGAGCTGAGTTGTTTGGCACGCCACCACTGTCGATCTAGCACTATGGCTGGCAATGCCTACATCTGGCTCTAATTAGTCCACTGTTGTGTTCAGCCGAATGACCTCTGCTGGGAACACTCAGAATGAGGTTCTGATTTATTGCAACACAGGAGCGATTCACTGCTTTCAAGGCTTCTTCGGAAGGATTCCGGAATGTTGCTGCCGGCAGGGCTACGGCTGTTCCGGGTGAACATCTCCTTGTAAATTCCCCGTGGTTTCTTGTACACCCGTGAAATTGGGCCAGATTATGCAGGTTGCATTCCTGTACAATTGCGAATGCCTAGCTCTGCCGCGGTGGCATACATTCAGGCGTGGCAGCCAGATAGGCTGGTCCCCGTAAGACATTGCCAGCGAACTGCATATATCTGTTTCCCATTCTTCTCACCTGAGTGCTACTGATTCCAGTTTTGACGGCTACACTCTACCCAACCGGAGCACTAAGTTGAATCTCAACTTATGGCACTTTGTGAAAGTGTTGAGAACTAGAGCTCAATTGTTTGGCACGCCACCACTGTCCATCCAGCAGTATGGACAGCAGAGTCTACATCTGGCTCTAATTAGTCCACGGTTGTGTTCAGCCGAATGACCTCTGCCGGGAACACTCAGAATGAGGTTCTGAGTTATTGCAACATAGGAGCGTTTCACTGCTTTCAAGGATTCACAGGAAGAATTCCGGAATTTTGCTGCCACCAGGCCTCCCGCTCTTCCGGATGAAGATCTCATTGTGAATCCCCCGTGGTTTCTTGGACACCCGTGAAATTTGGCCAGGTTATGCAGTTTGCATTGCTGCACAATTGCGCCTGCCTAGCTCTGCCGTGGTTGCAAACATTCAGGCGTGGCAGCCAGATAGGCTGGTCGCCGTAGGACACTGCCAGCAGACTGGGTATATCTGCTTCCCATTCTTCTCACCTGAGTGCTACTGATTCCTGCTTTGACGGCTACAATCTACTCAACCGGAGCAGTAAGTTGAACCTCAAATTATGGCACTTTGTGAAAGTTTGGAGAACGAAAGCTCAGTTGTTTTCCAATCGAAAACATTGCCGATATCTGGCTCTAATTAGTCCATTGCTACATGTGGCTCTAATTAGTCCACTGCCTACATCTGGCTCTAATTAGTCCACGGTTGTGTTCAGCCGAATGACCTCTGCCGGGAACACTCAGAATGAGGTTCTGAGTTATTGCAACATAGGAGCGTTTCACTGCTTTCAAGGCTTCTCAGGAAGGATTCCGGAATCTTGCTGTCGGTAGGTTTCCGACTGATCTGGGTTAAGATCTCCTTGTAAATCCCGCGTTGTTTCTTGTACACCCGTGAAATTTGGCCAGGTTATGAAGTTTGCTTTGCTGCACAATTGCGAATGCCTAGCTCTGTCGCGTTGGCAAACATTCAGGCATGGCATCCAGATAGGCTGCTCCCCATAGGACACTGGCAGCGGATTGGGTATATCTGCTTCCCGTTCTTCTGACCTGAGTGCTACTGATTTCAGCTTTGACAGCTTCACTCTAGTCAACCGGAGCAGTAAGTTGAAGCTCAACTTAGTGCACTTTCTGAAAGTGTTGAGAACTAGAACTCAGATGTTGGGCATGTGTCCACAGTCCATCCAGCACTATGGACGGCACTGCCTACATCTGGCTCTAATTAGTCCACGGTTGTGTTCAGCCGAATGACCTCTGCTGGGAACACTCAAAATGAGATTCTGAGTTATTGCAACATAGGAGCGTTTCACTGCTTTCAAGGCTTCTTAGCAAGAATTCCGGAATCTTGCTGCCGGCAGGTCTCCGGCTGTTCCGGGTAAACATGTCCTTGTAAATCTCCCGTGGTTTCTTGCACACCCGTGAAATTTGGCCAGATAATGCAGTTTGCATTGCTGCATAATTGCGACTGCTTAGCTCTGCCCCGGTTGTAAACATTGAGGCGTGGCAGCCAGTTAGGCTGGACACCGTAGGACACTGCCAACGGACTGGGTATATCTGCTTCCTATTCTCACCTGAGTGCTGCTGATTCTAGCTTTGACGGCTACACTCTACTCAACCAGAGCAGTAAGTTGATCCTCAACTTATGGCACTTTGTGAAAGTGTTGAGAACTAGAGCTCACTTGTTTGGCACACCATCATTGTCCAGCCAGCACTATGGACGGCACTGCATGCATCTGGCTATAGTTAGTCCACGGTTGTGTTCAGCCGAATGAGCCCTGCCGGGAACACTCACAATGAGGTTCTGAGTTATTGCAACATAGGAGCGTTTCACTGCTTTCAAGGCTTCTCAGGAAGGATTCCGGAATGTTACTGCCGGAAGGCCTCCGGCTGTTCCCGGTGAACATCTCCTTGTAAATCCCCCGTGGTTTCTTGTACACCCGTGAAATTTGGCCAGGTTATGCAGTTTGCATTGCTGCACAATTGCGTCTGTCTAGCTCTGCCGCGGTTGCAAACATTCAGGCGTGGCAGCCAGATAGGCTGGTCCCTGTAGGACACTGCCAGCAGACTGGGTCTATCTGCTTCCTGTTCTTCTCACCTGAGTGCTACTGATTCCAGATTTGTTGCCTACAATCTACTCAACCGGAGCAAAAAGTTGAACCACAAATTATGGCACTTTATTTAAGTGTTGAGAACTAGAGCTCAGTTGTTTGGCATGCCACCACTGTCCATCCAGCACTATGGACGGCACTGCCTACATCTGGCTCTAAGTAGTCCATGGTTGTGTTCAGCCGAATGACCTCTGCCGGGAACACTCAGAATGAGATTCTGAGTTATTGCAAAATAGGAGCGTTTCACTGCTATCAAGGCTTCACAGGAAGAATTTTGGAATCTTGCTGCCGGCAGTCCTCCGGCTGTTCCGGGTGAACATCTCCTTGTAAATCCCCCGTGTTTTCTTGTACACCCGTGAAATTTGGACAGGTTATGCAGTTTGCATGGCTGCAGAATTGCGCCTGCCTAGCTCTACCACGGTTGCAAACATTCAGGAGTGGCAGCCAGATTGGCTGGTTCCTGTAGGACACTGCCAGAGGACTGGGTCTATGTGCTTCCCGTTGTTCTCAAATGAGTGCTACTGATTCCAGCTTTGACGGCTACACTCTGCTCAACCGGAGCAGTAAGTTGAACCTCAACTTATGGCACTTTGTGAAAGTGTTGAGAACTAGAGCTCAGTTGTTTGGAACGCCACAACAGTCCATCCAGCACTATGGACAGCAAAGCCTACATCTGGCTCTAATTAGTCCACGGTTGTGTTCAGCGGAATGACCTCTACTGGGAACACTCAGAATGAAGTTCTGAGTTATTGCAACATAGGAGCGTTTCACTGCTTTCAAGGCTTCTTAGGAAGAATTCCGGAATGTTGCTGCCGGCAGGCCTCCAGCTGTTCCGGGTGAACATCTCCTTGTAAATCCCCCGTGGTTTCTTGTACACCCGTGAAATTTGGCCTGGTTATGCAGTTTGCATTGCTTCACAATTGTGACTGCCTTGCTCTACCGCGGTTGCAAACATTCAGGCGTGGCAGCCAGATAGGCTGGTCCCCTAAGACACTGCCAGCGGACTGGGTATATCTGCTTCCCATTCTTCTCACCTGAGTGCTACTGATTCCAGCTTTGACGGCTACACTCTACTCAACCGGAGCAGTAAGTTGAACCTCAACTTATGGCACTTTGTGAAAGTTTGGAGAACTAAAGCTCAGTTGTTTTCCAATCGAAAACACTGCCTATATCTGCCTCTAATTAGTCCATTGCCTACATCTGGCTCTAATTAGTCCACTGCGTACATCTGGCTCTAATTAGTCCACGGATGAGTTCAGCCGAATGACCTCTGCTGGGAACACTCATAATGAGGTTCTGAGTTATTGCAACATAGGAGCGTTTCACTGCTTTCAAGGCTTCTCAGGAAGGATTCTGGAATCTTGCTGTCGGTAGGCCTCCGGCTGTTCTGGGTGAACATCTCCTTGTAAATCCGCCGTTGTTTCTTGTACACCCGTGAAATTTGGCCAGGTTATGCAGTTTGCTTTGCTGCACAATTGTGACTGCCTTGCTCTGCCGCGGTGGCAACCATTCAGGCATTCCAGCCACATAGGCTGCTCCCCATAGGACACTGCCAGCGGACTGGGTGTATCCGCTTCCCGTTCTTCTCACCTGTGTGCTACTGATTCCAGCTTTGACGGCTACACTCTACTCAACCGCAGCAGTAAGTTGAACCTCAACTTCGGGCACTTTCTGAAACTGTTGAGAACTAGAGCTCAGATGTTGGGCATGAGACCACTGTCCATCCAGCACTATGGACGGCACTGTCTACATCTGGCTCTAATTAGTCCACGGTTGTGTTCAGCCGAATGACCTCTGCCGGGAACACTCAGAATGTGGTTCTGAGTTATTGCAACCGAGGAGCGTTTCGTTGCTTTCACGGCTTCTTAGGATGAATTCCGGAATCTTGCTGCTGGCAGGCCTCCGGCGGTTCTGGGTGAACATCTCCTTCTAAATCCCCCGTGGTTTATTTTACACCCATGAATTTTTGCCAGGTTATGCAGTTTGCATTGCTGCACAAATATGCCTGCCTAGCTCTGCCAAGGTTGCAAACATTCAGGCGTGGCATCCAGATAGACTGGTCCCCATAGGACATTGCCAGCGGACTGGGTATATCTGCTTCCCGTTCTTCTCACATGAGTGCTACTGATTCCAGCTTTGACGCCTACACTCTACTCAACCGGAGCAGTAAGTTAAACCTCAACTTATGGCACTTTGTGAAAGTGTTGAGAACTAGAGCTCAGTTGTTTGGCACGCCACCACTGTCAATCCAGCACTGTGGATGGCACTGCCTACATCTGGCTCTATTAATCCACGCTTGTGTTCAGCCGCATGACCTCTGCCGGGAAAACTCAGAATTAGGTTCTGCGTTCCTGCAACATAGGAGCGTTTCACTGCTTTCAAGGCTTCTTAGGAAGGATTCTGGAAGGTTGCTGCCGGCAGGCCTCCTGCTGTTCCGGGTGAACATCTCCTTGTAAATCCCCCGTGGTTTCTTGTACACCCGTGAATTTTGGACAGGTTATGCAGTTTGCATTGCTGCACAATTGCACCTGCCAAGCTCTGCCGTGGTAGCAAACATTCAGACATAGCAGCCAGATAGGCTGGTCCACGCAGGACACTGCCAGCAGACCTTGTATATCTGCTTCCCGTTCTTTTCACCTGAGTGCTACTGATTCCAGCTTTGAAGGCTAAACTCTACTCAACCGGCAGTGTCCATCCAGCACTATGGACGGCACTGCCTACATCGGGCTCTATTAATCCACGGTTGAGTTCAGCCTAATGACCTCTGCCGGGAACAATGAGAATGAGGTTCTGTGTTATTGCAATATAGGAGCGTTTCACTGCTTTCAAGGCTTCCTAGGAAGGATTCCGAAATGTTGCTGCCGGCAGGCCTCCGGTTGTTCCGGGTGAACATCTCCTTGTAAATCCCCCGTGGTTTCTTGTACACCCGTGAATTTTGGCCAGGTTATGCAGTTTGCATTGCTGCACAATTGTGCCTGCCTAGCTCTGCCGAGGTTGCAAACATTCAGTCGTGGCAGCCAGATAGGCTGGACCCAGTAGGACACTGCAAGCGGACTGGGTATATCTGCTTCCCATTCTTCTCACCTGCGTGCTCCTGATTCCTGCTTTGCCGGCTACTCTCTACTCAACCGCAGCAGTAAGTTGAACCTCAACTTATGGCACTTTGTGAAAGTGTTGTGAACTAGAGCTCAGTTGTTTGGCATGCCACGACTCTCCATCCAGCACTAAGGACAGCACTGCCTCCCTCTGGCTCTAATTAGTCCACGGTTGTGTTCAGCCGAATGACCTCTGCCGGGAACACTCAGAATGAGGTTCTGAGTTATTGCAACATAGGAGCGTTTCACTGCTTTCAAGGCTTCACAGGAAGAATTCCGGAATTTTGCTGCCAGCAGGTCTCCGGCTGTTCCGGGTGAACATCTCCTTGTAAATCCCCGTGGTTTCTTGTACACCGGTGAAATTTTGCCAGGTTATGCAGTTTGCATTGCTGCACAATTGCGCCTGCCTAGCTCTGCCACGGTTGCAAACATTCCGGCGTGGCAGCTACATAGGCTGGTCCCCGTAAGACATTGCCAGCGGACTGGGTTTATCTGCTTCCCTTTCTTCTCACCTGAGTGCTACTGATTCCAGCTTTGACGGCTACACTCTACTCAAGCGCAGCAGTAAGTTGAAACTCATCTTATGGCACTTTGTGAAAGTGTTGAAAACTAGAGCTCAGTTGTTTGGCACGCCACCATTGTCCATCCAGGACTACGGACCGTAATGCCTACATCTGGCTCTAATTAAACCACGGTTGTGTTCAGCCGAATGACCTCTGCCTGGAACACTCAGAATGAGCTTCTGAGTTATTGTAACATAGGAGCATTTCACTGCTTTCAAGGCTTCTTACCAAGGATTCCGGAATGTTGCTGCTGGCAGGCCTCCGGATGTCCCGGGTGAACATCTCCTTGTAAATCCCCCGTGGTTTCTTGGTCACCCGTGAAATTTGGCCAGCGTATGCAGTTTGCATTGCTACACAATTGCGCCTCCCTAACTCTGCCGCGGTTGCAAACATTCAGGCTTGGCAGCCAGATAGGCTGGACCCCGTAGGACACTGCCAGCAGACTGGGTATATCTGCTTCCCGTTCTCACCTGAGTGCTACTGATTTTAGCTTTGACGGCTACACTCTACTCAACCGCACCAGTAAGTTGAACCTCAACTTATGGCACTTTGTGAAAGTGTTGAGAACTAGAGCTCAGTTGTTTGGCACGCGACCACTTTCCATCCAGCACTATGGAGGAACTGCCTACATCTGGCGCTAATTATTCCACGGTTGTGTTCAGCTGAATGACCTCTGCCGGGAACACTCAGAATGAGGTTCTCAGTTATTTCAACATAGGAGCGTTTCACTGCTTTCAAGGCTTCTTAGGAAGAATTCCAGAAACTTGTTGCCGACAGGCTTCCGGCTATTCCGGGTGAACGTCTCCTTGTAAATCCCAAGTGCTTTCTTGCACACCCGTGAAATTTGGCCAGGTTATGCAGTTTGCATTGCTGCACAATTGCGTCTGCCAAGCTCTGCCGCGGTTGCAAACATTCAGGCGTGGCAGCCAGATAGGCTGGTCCCCATAGGACACTGCCAGCGGACTGGGTCTATCTGCTTCCCGTTCTTCTCACCTGAGTGCTACTGATTCCAGATTTGCTGCCTACACTCTACTCAACCGGAGCAAAAAGTTGAACCACAACTTATGGCACTTTGTGAAAGTGTTGAGAACTAGAACTCAGTTGTTTGGCATGCCACCACTGTGCATCCAGCACTATGGACGGCACTGCCTACATCTGGCTCTAAGTAGTCCATGGTTGTGTTCAGCCGAATGACCTCTGCCGGGAACACTCAGAATGAGGTTCTGAGTTATGGCAACATAGGTGCGTTTCACTGCTTTCAAGGCTTCACAGGAAGAATTCCATAATCTGGCTGCGCGCAAGCCTCTGGCTGTTCCGGGTGAACATCTCCTTGTAAATCCCCCGTGGTTTCTTGTAAAACCGTGAAATTTGGCTAGGTTATGCAGTTTGCATTGCTGCACAATTGCGCCTGCCTAGCTCTGCCGCGCTTGCAAACATTCAGGCGCGGCAGCCAGATAGGCTGGTCCCCGTAGGACATTGCCAGCGGACTGGGTCTATCTGCTTCCCGTTCTTCTCACCTGAGTGCTACTGATTCCAGCTTTGACTGCTACACTCTACTCAACCGTTGAAGTAGTTGAACCTCAACCTATGGCAATTTGTAAAAGACTTGAGAAATAGAGCTCAGTTGTTTGCCACGCCACCACTGTCCATCCAGCACTATGGACGGAACTGCATACATTTGGCTCTAATAAGTTCTTGGTTGTGTTCAGCTAAATGACCTCTGTCGGGAACACTCAGAATGGGGTTCTGAGTTATGGCAACCTAGGATCATTTCACTGCTTTCAAGGCTTCTTGAGAAGAATTCCGGAATGTTGCTGCCGGCAGGCCTCCGGCTGTTCCGAGTTAACATCTCCATATAAATCCCGCGTGGTTTCTTGTACACGCGTGAAATTTGGCCAGGGTATGCAGTTTGCATTGCTGCACAATTGCGCCTGGCTAGCTCTGCCACGTTTGCAAACATTCAGGCGTGGCAGCCAGATTTACTGATCGCTGTAGGACACTGCCAGCGGACTGGTTATATCAGCTTCCCGTTCTTCTCACCTCAGTGCTACTGATTCCAGCTTTGACGGCTACACTCTACTCAACGGGAGCAGTAAGTTGAACCTCAACTTATGGCACTTTGTGAAAGTGTTGAGAACTAGAGCTCAGTTGTTTGGCATGCCACGACTCTCCATCCAGCACTAAGGACAGCACTGCCTACCTCTGGCTCTAATTAGTCCACGGTTGTGTTCAGCCGAATGACCTCTGCCGGGAACACTCAGAATGAGGTTCTGAGTTATTGCAACATAGGAGCGTTTCACTGCTTTCAAGGCTTCACAGGAAGAATTCCGGAATTTTGCTGCCAGCAGGTCTCCGGCTGTTCCGGGTGAACATCTCCTTGTAAATCCCCGTGGTTTCTTGTACACCGGTGAAATTTTGCCAGGTTATGCAGTTTGCATTGCTGCACAATTGCGCCTGCCTAGCTCTGCCACGGTTGCAAACATTCCGGCGTGGCAGCCACATAGGCTGGTCCCCGTAAGACATTGCCAGCGGACTGGGTATATCTGCTTCCCTTTCTTCTCACCTGAGTGCTACTGATTCCAGCTTTGACGGCCACACTCTACTCAAGCGCAGCAGTAAGTTGAAACTCATCTTATGGCACTTTGTGAAAGTGTTGAAAACTAGAGCTCAGTTGTTTTGCACGCCACCACTGTCCATCCAGGACTACGGACCGTAATGCCTACATCTGACTGTAATTAAACCACGGTTGTGTTCAGCCGAATGACCTCTGCCTGGAACACTCAGAATGAGCTTCTGAGTTATTGCAACATAGGAGCATTTCACTGCTTTCAAGGCTTCTTACCAAGGATTCCGGAATGTTGCTGCTGGCAGGCCTCCGGATGTCCCGGGTGAACGTCTCCTTGTAAATCCCAAGTGCTTTCTTGCACACCCGTGAAATTTGGCCAGGTTATGCAGTTTGCATTGCTGCACAATTGCGTCTGCCTAGCTCTGCCGTGGTTGCAAACATTCAGGCGTGGCAGCCAGATAGGCTGGTCCCCATAGGACACTGCCAGCGGACTGGGTCTATCTGCTTCCCGTTCTTCTCACCTGAGTGCTACTGATTCCAGATTTGCTGCCTCCACTCTACTCAACCGGAGCAAAAAGTTGAACCACAACTTATGGCACTTTGTGAAAGTGTTGAGAACTAGAACTCAGTTGTTTGGCATGCCACCACTGTCCATCCAGCACTATGGACGGCACTGCCTACATCTTGCTCTAAGTAGTCCATGGTTGTGTTCAGCCGAATGACCTCTGCCGGGAACACTCAGAATGAGGTTCTGAGTTATGGCAACATAGGTGCGTTTCACTGCTTTCAAGGCTTCACAGGAAGAATTCCATAATCTGGCTGCGCGCAAGCCTCTGGCTGTTCCGGGTGAACATCTCCTTGTAAATCCCCCGTGGTTTCTTGTAAAACCGTGAAATTTGGCTAGGTTATGCAGTTTGCATTGCTGCACAATTGCGCCTGCCTAGCTCTGCCGCGCTTGCAAACATTCAGGAGCGGCAGCCAGATAGGCTGGTCCCCGTAGGACACTGCCAGCGGACTGGGTCTATCTGCTTCCTGTTCTTCTCACCTGAGTGCTACTGATTCCAGCTTTGACTGCTACACTCTACTCAACCGTTGAAGTAGTTGAACCTCAACCTATGGCAATTTGTAAAAGACTTGAGAAATAGAGCTCAGTTGTTTGCCACGCCACCACTGTCCATCCAGCACTATGGACGGAACTGCATACATTGGCTCTAATAAGTTCTTGGTTGTGTTCAGCCAAATGACCTCTGCCGGGAACACTCAGAATGGGGTTCTGAGTTATGGCAACCTAGGATCATTTCACTGCTTTCAAGGCTTCGTGAGAAGAATTCCGGAATGTTGCTGCCGGCAGGCCTCCGGCTGTTCCGAGTTAACATCTCCATATAAATCCCGCGTGGTTTCTTGTACACGCGTGAAATTTGGCCAGGGTATGCAGTTTGCATTGCTGCACAATTGCGCCTGGCTAGCTCTGCCACGTTTGCAAACATTCAGGCGTGGCAGCCAGATTTACTGATCCCTGTAGGACACTGCCAGCGGACTGGTTATATCAGCTTCCCGTTCTTCTCACCTCAGAGCTACTGATTCCAGCTTTGACGGCTACACTCTACTCAACGGGAGCAGTAAGTTGAACCTCAACTTATGGCACTTTGTGAAAGTGTTGAGACTTAGAGCTCAGTTGTTTGGCACGCCACCACTGTCCATCCAGCACCATGGACGTCACTGCCTACATCTGGCTCTAATTAGTCCACGGTTGTGTTCAGCCGAATGACCTGTGCTGGGAACACTCAGAATGAGTTTCTGAGTTATTGCAACATAGGAGCGTTTCACTGCTTTCAAGGCTTCACAGGAAGAATTCCGGAATGTTGCTGCCGGCAGGCCTCCGGCTGCTCCGGGTGAATATCTCCTTGTAAATCCCCCGTGGTTACTTGTACACCGGTGAAATTTGGCCAGGTTATGCAGTTTGCATTGCTGCACAATTGCGCCTGCCTAGCACTGCCGTGGTTACAAACATTCAGGCGTGGTAGCCAGAGAGGCTGGACCTCGTAGGACACTACCATGGGACTCGGTATATGTGCTTCCCGTTCTTCTCACCTGAGTGCTACTTATTCCAGCTTTGACGGCTACACTGTACTCAACAGGAGCAGTAAGTTGAACCTCAACTCATGGCACTTTATGAAAGTGTTGAGAACTAGAGCTCCGTTGTTTGGCATGCCACCACGGTCCTTCCATCACTATGGACGGCACTGTGTACATCTGGCTCTAATTAGTCCACGGTTGTCTTCAGCCGAATGCCCTCTGCCAAGAAAACTCAGAATGACATTCTGAGTTGTTACAACTTAGGAGCATTTCTCTGCTTTCAAGGCTTCTTAGGAAGAATTCCCGAATGTTTTTGCCGGCAGACCACTGGCTGTTCCGGGTGACCATCTCCTTGTAAATCCCCTGTGGTTTCTTGTACACACGTGAAATTTGGCCAGGATATGCAGTGTGCATTGCTGCAGAATTGCGCCTGCCTAGCTCTGCCGCGGTTGCAAACATTCAGGCGTGGCAGCCAGATAGGCTGGTCCCCGTAGGACACTGCCAGCGGACTGGTTCTATCTGCTTCCCGTTCTTTTCACCTGAGTGCTACTGATTCCAGCTTTGACGGCTACACTCTACTCAATCGGAGGAGTAAGTTGAACCTCAACTTATGGCACTTTGTGAAAGTTTGGAGAACTAAAGCTCAGTTGTTTTCCAATCGAAAACACTGCCTATATCTGGCTCTAAATAGTCCATTGTCTACATCTGGCTCTAATTAGTCCACTGCCTACATCTGGCTCTAATTAGTCCACGGATGAGTTCAGCCGAATGACCTCTGCCGGGAACACTCAGAATGAGTTTCTGAATTATTGCAACATAGGAGCGTTTCACTGCTTTCAAGGCTTCTTAGGAAGAGTTCCGGAATCTTGCAGCCAGCAGGCCTCCGGTTGTTCCCGGGGAACATCTCCTTGTAAATCCCCCGTGGTTTCTTGTACACCTGTGAAATTTGGCTAGGTTATGAAGTTTGCATTGCTCCATAATTTTGCCTGCTGAGCTCTGCCGCGGTTGCAAACATTCAGGCGTTGCAGCCAGAGAGGCTGGTCCCGGTAGGACACTGCTGACAGACTGGGTTTATCTGCTTCCCATTCTTCTCACCTGAGTTCTTCTGATTCCCGCTTTGACAGCTACAATCTACTCAAACGAAGCAGTAAGTTGAACCTCAACTTATGGCACTTTGTGATAGTGTTGAGAACTAAAGCTCAGTTGTTTGACAGGCCACCACTGTCCATTCAGCACTATGGACGGCACTGTCTGCATCAGGCTCTAATTAGTCCACGGTTGTGTTCAGCCGAATGACCTCTGCCGGAAACACTCAGAATGAGGTTCTGAGTTGTTGCAACATAGGAGCGTTTCACTACGTTCAAGCCTTCTTAGAAAGAATTCCGGAATCTTGCTGCTGGCAGGCCTCCGGCTGTTCCGGGTTAACATCTCCTTGTAAATCCCCCGTGGTTTCTTGTACACCGGTGAAATTTGGCCAGGTTATGCAGTTTGCATTGCTGCACAATTGCGCCTGCCTAGCTTTGCCACGGTTGCAAACATTCAGGCGTGGCAGCCAGAGAGGCTGGTCCCCGTAGGACACTGCCAGAAGACTGGGAATATCTGCTTTCCGATCTTCTCACCTGAGTGCTACTGATTCCAGCTTTGACGGCTACACTCTACTCAACCGGAGCAGTAAGTTGAACCTCAACTTATGGCACTTTGTGAAAGTGTTGAGAACTAGAGCTCAGTTGTTTGGCACGCCACCACTGTCCATCCAGCACTATGGACGGCACTGCTTACATCTGGCTCTAAGAAGTTCATGGTTGTGTTCAGCCGAATGACCTCTGCCGGGAACACTCAGAATGGGGTTCTGAGTTATGGCAACATAGGAGCATTTCACTGCTTTCAAGGTTTCTTAGGAAGAATTCCGGAATCTTGCTGCCGGCTGGCCTCCAGCTGTTCCGGGTGAACATCTACTTGTAAATCCCCCGTGGTTTCTTGTACACCTGTGAAATTTGGTAAAGTTATGTAGTTTGCATTGTTGCATAATTGCGTCTGCCTATCTCTGCCGGGGTTGCAAACATTCAGGCATGGCAGCCAGATAGGCTGGTCCCCGTAGGACACTGCCAGCAGACTGGGTATATCAGTTTCCCGTTCTTCTCACCTCAGTGCTACTGATTCCAGGTTTGACGGCTACACTCTACTCAACCGGAGCAGTAAGTTGAACCTCAACTTATGGCACTTTGTGCAAGTGTTGAGAACTAGAGCTCAGTTGTTTGGCACGCCATCACTGTCCATCCAGCACTAGCGACGGCACTGCCTACATCTGGCTATAGTTAGTCCACGGTTCTGTTCAGCCGAATGACCTCTGCCGGGAAAACTCAAATGAGGTTCTGAGTTATTGCAACATAGGAGCGTTTCACTGCTTTCAAGGCTTCTTAGGAAGAATTCCAAAATCTTGCTTCCGGCAGGCCTCCTGCTGTTCAGGGAGAACATCTCCTTGTAAATCCCCCGTGGTTTCTTGTACACCCCTGAAATTTAGGGAGGTTATGCAGTTTGCATTGCTGCACAATTGCGCCGGCCTACCCATGACGCGTTTGCAAACATTCAGGCGTGGAAGCCAGATAGGCTGGTCCCAGTAGGACACAGCCAGGGGACTGGGTATATCTGCTTTCTGTTCTTCTCACCTGAGTGCTACTGATTCCAGCATTGACGGCTACAATCTACTCAACGAGAGCAGTAAGTAGAACCTCAACTCATGGCACTTTGTGAAAGTGTTGTGAACTAGATCTCAGGTGTTTGGCACGCCACAAATATCCATCCAGCACTATGGAAGGCACTGCCTATATCAGGCTCTAATTAGTCCACAGTTGTGTTCAGCTGAATGATCTCTGCCAGGAACACGTAGAATGAGGTTCTCAGTTATTGCAACCTAGGAGCGTTTCACTGCTTTCAAGGTTTCACAGGAAGAATTCCGGAATCTTGCTGCCGGCAGGCCTCCGGATGTTCCGAGGGAAATCCCCTTGTAAATGCCCCGTGGTTTCTTGTACACCCGTGAAAATTGTCCAGGTTATGCAGTTTGCATTGCTGCACAATTGCGCCTGCCTAGCTTTGCCGCGGTTGCAAACATTCAGGCAAGCAGCCAGATAGGCTGGTCCCCGTAGGACACTGCCAGCGGACTGGGTCTATCTGCTTCCCGTTCTTCTCACCTGAGTGCTACTGATTCCAGCTTTGACGGCTACACTCTACTCAACCAGAGCAGTAAGTTGAACCTCAACTTATGGCACTTTGTGAAAGTGTTAAGAACTAGAGCTCAGTTGTTTGGCACTCCACCACTGTCCATCCAACAGTATGGACGGCACTGCCTACACCTGGCTCTAATTAGTCCACGGTTGTGTTTAGCCCAATGACCTGTGCCGGGAACAATCAGAATGAGTTTCTGAGTTATTGCAACATAGGCGCGTTTCACAGCTTTCAAGGCTTCACTGGAAGAATTCCGGAATCTTGCTGCCGGTAGGCCTCCTGCTGTTCCGGGTGATCATGTCCTTGTAAATCCCCCGTGGTTTCTTGTACACCCCTGAAATTTGGGGCGCTTACGCAGTTTGCATTGCTGCACAATTGCACCTGCCTACCCCTGCCGCGCTTGCAAACATTCAGGCGTATCAGCCAGATAGGCTGGTCCCCGTAAGACACTTCCAGCAAACTGGGTCTATCTGTTTCCAGTTCTTCTCACCTGAGTGCTACTGATTCCAGCTTTGATGGCTACACTCTTCTCAACCAGACCAATAAGTTGAACGTCAACTTATGGCACTTTGTGAAAGTTTGGAGAACTAAAGCTCAGTTGTTTTCCAATCGAAAACACTGCCTATACCTAGCTCTAATTAGTCCATTGCCTACATCGGGCTCTAATTTTTCCACTGCCTACATCTGGCTCTAATTAGTCCACGGATGAGTTCAGCCGAATGACCTCTGCTGGGAACACTCAGAATGAGGTTCTGAGTTATTGCAACATAGCAGCGTTTCACTGCTTGCAAGGCTTCTTAGGAAGAATTCCGGAATCTTGCTGCCGGCAGGCCTCTGGCTGTTCCGGGTGAACATCTAATTATACATCCCCCGTGGTTTCTTGTACACCCGTGAAATTTGGCCAGTTAATGCAGTTTGCATTGCTGCACAATTGCGCCTGCCTAGCTCTGCCGCGGTTGCAAACATTCAGGCGTGGCAGCCAGAAAGGCTGTTCCACGTAGGACACTGCCAGCAGACTTGGTATATCTGCTTCTCGTTCTTCTCAACTGAGTGCTACTGATTCCAGCGTTGATTGCTACACTCTACTCAACCGAAGCAGTAAGTTGAACCTCAATTTATGGCACGTTGTGCACGTTTGGAGAACTAGAGCTCAGTTGTTTAGCATGCGACCACTGTCCCCCCAGCACTATGGATGGCACTGCCTATATCTGGCTCTAATTAGTCCTCGGTTGTGTTCAGCCGAATGACCTCTGTCGGGAACACTAAAAATGAGGTTCTGAGTTATTGCAACATACGAGCGTTTCACTGCGTTCAAGGTTTCTTAGGAAGATTCCGGAATCTTGCTGCCGGCTGGCCTCCGGATGTTCCGGGTGAACATGTCCTTGTAAATCCCCAGTGGTTTCTTGTACACCTGTGAAATTAGGCCAAGTTATGCAGTTTGCATTGCTGCATAATTGCGACTGCCTATCTCTGCCGGGGTTGCAAACATTCAGGCGTGGCAGCCAGTAAGGCTGGTCCCCGTAGGACACTGCCAGCAGACTGGGTATATCTGCTTCCCGTTCTTCTCACCTGAGTGCTACTGATTCCAGCTTTGACGGCTACACTCTACTCAACCGGAGCAGTAAGTTGAACCTCAACTTATGGCACTTTGTGCAAGTGTTGAGAACTAGAGCTCAGTTGTTTGGCACGCCACCACTGTCCATCCAGCACTATGGACGGCACTGCCTACATCTGGCTATAGTTAGTCCACGGTTGTGTTCAGCCGAATGACCTCTGCCGGGAACAGTCAAAATGAGGTTCTGAGATATTGCAACATAGGAGCGTTTCACTGCTTTCAAGGCTTCTTAGGAAGAATTCCAGAATCTTGCTGCCAGCAGGCCTCCTGCTGTTCAGGGTGAACATCTCCTTGTAAATCCCCCGTGGTTTCTTGTACACCCCTGAAATTTGGGGAGGTTATGCAGTTTGCATTGCTGCACAATTGCGCCTGCCTTCCCCTGCCGCGGTTGCAAACATTCAGGCGTGGCAGCCAGATAGGCTGGTCCCCGTAGGGCACTGCTAGGGACTGGTTATATCTGCTTTCCTTTCTTCTCACCTGAGTGCTACTGATTCCAGCTTTGACGGCTACATTCTACTCAACCGGAGCACTAAGTAGAACCTCAACGTATGGCACTTTGTGAAAGTGTTGTGAACTAGATCTCAGGTGTTTGGCACGCCACCAATATCCATTCAGCACTATGGACGGCACTGCCTATATCTGGCTCTAATTACTCCACAGTTGTGTTCAGCCGAATGATCTCTGCGGGGAACACTCAGAATGAGGTTCTGAGTTATTGCCACCTAGGTGCGTTTCACTGCTTTCAAGGTTTCACAGGAAGAATTCCGGAATCTTGTTGCCGGCAGGCCTCCGGCTCTTCCGGGTGAAATCCCCTTGTATATCCCCCGTGGTTTCTCGTACACCCGTGAAATTTGGCCAGGTTATGCAGTTTGCATTGCTGCACATTTCCGCCTGCATAGCTCTGCCGTGTTTACAAACATTCAGGCGTGGCAGCCAGAAAGGCTGGTCATCGTAGGACACTGCCAGCGGACTGGGTCTACCTGCTTCCCGTTCTACTCAACTCAGTGCTACTGATTCCAGCTTTGACGTGTACACTCTACTCGACCGGAGCAGTAAGTTGAACCTCAACTTATGGCAATTTGAGAAAGTTTGGAGAACTAAAGCTCAGTTGTTTTCCAATCGAATACACTGCCTATATCTGGCTCTAATTAGTCCATTGCCTACATCTGGCTCTAATTAGTCCACTGCCTACATCTGGCTCTAATTAGTCCACGGATGAGTTCACCTGAATAACCTCTGCCGGGAACACTCAGAATGAGGTTCTGAGTTATTGCAACATAGGAGCGTTTCACTGCTTTCAAGGCTTCTTAGGAAGGATTCCGGAATCTTGCTGCAGGCAGGCCTCTGTCTGTTCCGGGTGAACATCTCCTTGTAAATCCCCCGTGGTTTCTTGTACACCCGTGAAATTTGGCCAGGTTATGCAGTTTGCATTGCTGCACAATTGCGCCTGGCTAGCTCTACCACTTTTGCAAACATTCAGGCGTGGCAGCCAGATTTACTGATCCCTGTAGGACACTGCCAGTGGACTGGGTATATCAGCTTCCCGTTCTTCTCACCTGAGTGCTTCTGATTCCAGCTTTGACGGCTACACTCTACTCAACGGGAGCAGTAAGTTGAACCTCAACTTATGGCACTTTGTGAAAGTGTTGAGACCTAGATCTCAGTTGTTTAACACGCCACCACTGTCCATCCAGCACCATGGACGTCACTGCATACATCTGGCTCTAATTAGTCCACGGTTGTGTTCAGCCGAATGAACTCTGCCAGGTACACTCAGAATGAGGTTCTGAGTTATTGCAACATAGGAGCGTTTCACTGCTTTCCAGGCTTCACAGGAAGAATTCCGGAATGTTGCTGCCGGCAGGCCTCCGGCTGCTCCGGGTGAATATCTCCTTGTAAATCCCCCGTGGTTACTTGTACACCGGTGAAATTTGGCCAGGTTATGCAGTTTGCATTGCTGCACAATTGCGCCTGCCTAGCACTGCCGTGGTTGCAAACATTCAGGCGTGGTAGCCAGAGAGGCTGGACCTCGTAGGACACTACCATCGGACTGGGTATATGTGCTTCCCGTTCTTCTCACCTGAGTGCTACTGATTCCAGCTTTGACGGCTACACTCTACTCAACAGGAGCAGTAAGTTGAACCTCAACTTATGGCACTTTATGAAAGTGTTGAGAACTAGAGCTCCGTTGTTTGGCATGCCACCACGGTCCTTCCATCACTATGGACGGCACTGTGTACATCTGGCTCTAATTAGTCCACGGTTGTCTTCAGCCGAATGCCCTCTGCCAAGAAAACTCAGAATGAGATTCTGAGTTGTTACAACTTAGGAGCATTTCTCTGCTTTCAAGGCTTCTTAGGAAGAATTCCCGAATATTTTTGCCGGCAGACCTCTGGCTGTTCCGGGTGACCATCTCCATGTAAATCCCCTGTGGTTTCTTGTACACACGTGAAATTTGGCCAGGATATGCAGTGTGCATTGCTGCACAATTGCGCCTGCCTAGCTCTGCCGCGGTTGCAAACATTCAGGCGTGGCAGCCAGATAGGCTGGTCCCCGTAGGACACTGCCAGCGGACTGGTTCTATCTGCTTCCCGTTCTTTTCACCTGAGTGCTACTGATTCCAGCTTTGACGTTTACACTCTACTCAATCGGAGCAGTAAGTTGAACCTCAATTTATGGCATTTTGTGAAAGTATTGACACCTAGAGCTCAGTTGTTTGGCCCGCCACAACTGTCCATCCAGCACTATGGACGGCACTGCCTATATCTGGCTCTAATTAGTCCAGGGTTGTGTTCAGGCGAATGACCTCTGCGGGGAACACTCAGAATGAGGTTCTGAGTTGTTGCAACATAGGAGCGTTTCACTGCTTTCAAGGCTTCTTAGGAAGCATTCCGGAAACTTGCTGTGGACAGGCCTCCCTCTTTTCCTGGTGAACATCTCCTTGTAAATCCCCCGTGTTTTCTTGTACACCCATGAAATTTGGCGAGGTTATGCAGTTTGCATTGCTGCACAATTGTGCCTGCCTTGCTCTGCCGAGGTTGCAAACATTCAGGCACGGCAGCAAGATAAGTGGTCCCCGTTGAACGCTGCCAGCGGACTGGGTCTATCTGCTTCCTGTTCTTCTCTCCTGAGTGCTACTGATTCCAGCTTTGACGGCTACACTCTACTCAACCGGAGCAGTAAGTTGAACCTCAACTTATGACACTTTGTGAAAGTGTTGAGAACTAGAGCTCAGTTGTTTGGCACCCCAACCCCTGTCCATCCAGGTCCATGGACGTCACTGCCTACATCTGGCTCTAATTAGTCCACGGTTGTGTTCAGCCGAATGACCTGTGCCGGGAACACTCAGAATGAGGTTCTGAGTTATTGCAACATAGGAGCGTTTCACTGCTTTCAAGGCTTCTCAGGAAGAATTCCGGAATGTTGCTGCCGGCTGGCCTCCGGCTGTTCCGGGTGAACATCTCCTTGTAAATCCCTCGTGATTTCTTGTACACCCATGAAATTTGGCCAGGTTATGCAGTATGAATTGCTGCATAATTGCGCCTGCCGAGCTCTGGCGTGGTTGCAAACATTCAGGCGTGGTAGCCAGAGAGGCTGTACCTCGTAGGACACTACCATCGGACTGGGTATATGTGCTTCCCGTTCTTCTCACCTGAGTGCTACTGATTCCAGCTTTGACGGCTCCACTGTACTCAACAGGAGCAGTAAGTTGAACCTCAACTTATGGCACTTTATGAAAGTGTTGAGAACTAGAGCTCCGTTGTTTGGCATGCCACCACGGTCCTTCCATCACTATGGACGGCACTGTGTACATCTGGCTCTAATTAGTCCCCGGTTGTCTTCAGCCGAATGCCCTCTGCCGAGAACACTCAGAATGACATTCTGAGTTGTTGCAACTTAGGAGCATTTCTCTACTTTCAAGGCTTCATAGGAAGAATTCCCGAATGTTTTTGCCGGAAGGCCTCTGGCTATTCCGGGTGACCATCTCCTTGTAAATCCCCTGTGGTTTCTTGTACAACCATGAAATACAGCCAGGTTATGCAGTTTGCATTGCTGCACAATTGTGCCTGCCTAGCTCTGACACGGTTGCACACTTTCAGGCGTGGCAGCCAGATAGGCGGGTCCCCGTAGGAAACTGCCAGCGGACTGGGTATATCTGATTCCCGTTTTTCTCGCCTGAGTGCCACTGATTCCAGCTTTGACGGCTACACTCTACTCAACCGGAGCATTAAGTTCAACCTCAACTTAGGGCACTTTGTGAAAGTGTTGAAAACTAGAGCTAAGTTGTTTGGCATTCCAGCACTGTCCCTCCAGCACTATGGACGGCACTGCCTACATCGGGCTCTAATTAATCCACCTTTGTGTTCAGCCGAATGACCTCTGCCGGGAACACTCAGAATGAGGTTCTGAGTTATTGCAACATAGGAGCGTTTCACTGCTTTCAAGGCTTCTTAGGAAGAATTCCGGAATCTTGCTGGGGGCAGGCCTCCGGCTGTTCCGGGTTAACATGTCCTTGTAAATCCCCCGTGGTTTCTTGTACACCCGTGAAATTTCGCCAGGTTATGAAGTTTGTATTGCTGCACAATTGCTCCTGCCTAGCTCTGCCGCGGTTGCAAATATTCAGGCGTGGCAACCAGATAGGCTGGTCCCTGTAGGACACTGCCAGCGGACTGGGTATATCTGCTTCCCGATCTTCTCACCTGAGTGCTACTGATGCCAGCTTTGACGGCTACACTCTACTCAACCGGAGCAGTAAGTTGAACCTCAACTTATGGCACTTTGTGAAAGTGTTGAGAACTAGAGCTCAGTTGTTTGGCAAGCCACCACTGTCCATCCAGCACTATGGATGGCACTGCCTACATCTTTCTCTAATTAGTCCACGGTTGTGTTCACATAAATGAACTCTGCCAGGAGCACTCAGAATGAGGTTCTGAGTTACTGAAACATAGGAGCGTTTCACTGCTTTCAAGGCTTCTTAGGATGAATTCCGGAATGTTGCTGTGGGCAGGCCTCCGGCTGTTCCGGGTGAACATGTCCTTGTAAATCCCCCGTGGTTTCTTGTACACCCGTGAAATTTGTCCAGCTTATGCAGTTTGAATTGCTGCATGATTGCGACTGCTTAGCTCTGCCGCAGTTGCAAATATTGAGGCGTGGCAGACAGATAGGCTGGACACCGTAGGACACTGCCAGCGGACTGGGTATATCTGCTTCTCGTTCTTCTCACCTCACTGCTATTGATTCTAGCTTTGACGGCTACACTCTACTCAACCGAAGCAGGAAGTTGAACCTCTACTTATGGCACTCTGTTAAAATTTGGAGAACTAGAGCTCAGTTGTTTGGTACGCTACGACTGTCCATTAAGCACTATGGACGGCACTGCCTACATCTTGCTATAGTTAGTCCACCGTTGTGTTCAGCCGAATGAGCTCTGCTGGGAACACTCACAATAAGGTTCTAAGTTATTGCAACATAGGAGTGTTTCAGTACGTTCAAGGTTTCTTAGGAAGAATTCTGGAATCTTGCTGCCGGCAGGCCTCCGGTTGTTCAAGTGAACATCTCCTTGTAAATCCCCCGTGGTTTCTTGTACACCCGTGAAATTTGGCTAGGTTATGCTGTTTGCATTGCTGCATAATTTCGCCTGCCTAGCTCTGGCGCGGTTGCAAATATTCAGGCGTGGCAGACAGATAGGCTGGTCCGAGTTGGACACTGCCAGCGGACTGGGTATATCTGCTTCCCATTCTTCTCACCTGAGTGCTTCTGATTCCCGCTTTGACGGCTGCACTCTACTCAACCGAAGCAGTAAGTTGAACCTCTACTTATGGCACTCTGTTAAAGTTTGGAGACCTAGAGCTCAGTTGTTTGGCACGCGACCACTGTCCATCCAGCACTATGGACGGCACTGCCTACATCTGGCTCTAATTAGTCCACGGTTGTGTTCAGCCGAATGACCTCTGCCAGGAACACTCAGAATGACCTGCTGAGTTATTGCAACATAGGAGCGTATCACTGCGTTCAAGGCTTCTTAGGAAGAATTCCGGAATCTTGCTGCCGGCAGGCCTCTGGCTGTTCCGAGTGAACATCTCCTTGTATTTCCTCGTGGTTTCTTGTACACCCGTGAAATTTGGCCAGGTAATGCAGTTTGCATTGCTGCATAATTGCGACTGTCTAGCCCTGTCGCGGTTGCAAACATTCAGGCGTGTCAGCCAGACAGGCTAGTCCCTGTAGGACTCTGCCAGCGGAGTGGGTATATCTGCTTCTCGTTCTTCTCACCTGAGTGCTACTGATTCCAGCTTTGACGGCTACACTCTACTCAACTGGAGCAGTAAGTTGAACCTCAACTTATGGCACTTTGTGAACGTTTGGAGAACTAGAGCTCAGTTGTTTAGCATTTGACCCCTGTCCGCCAAGCACTATGAACGGCACTGCCTACATCTGGCTCTAATTAGTCTTCGGTTGTGTTCAGCCGAATGACCTCTGTCGGGAACACTCAAAATGAGGTTCTCAGTTATTGCAACATAGGAGCGTTTCACTTCGTTCAAGGTTTCTTAGGAAGAAATCCGGAAACTTGCTGCCGGCTGGCCTCCAGCTGTTCCGGGTGAACATCTACTTGTAAATCCCCCGTGGTTTCTTGTACACCTGTGAAATTTGGCAAAGTTATGTAGTTTGCATTGCTGCAGAATTGCGACTGCCTATCTCTGCCGGGGTTGCAAACATTCAGGCATGGCAGCCAGATAGGCTTGTCCCCGTAGGACACTGCCAGCGGACTGCATATATCAGCTTCCCGTTCTTCTCACCTCAGTGCTACTGATTTCAGCTTTGACAGCTACACTCTACTCAACCGGAGCAGTAAGTTGAACCTCAAATTATGGCACTTTGTGCAAGTGTTGAGAACTAGAGCTCAGTTGTTTGGCACGCCACCACTGTCCATCCAGCACTACTGACGGCACTGCCTACATCTGGCTATAGTTAGTCCACGGTTCTGTTCAGCCGAATGACCTCTGCCGGGAACACTCAGAATGAGGTTCTGAGTTATTGCAACATAGGAGCGTTTCACTGCTTTCAAGGCTTCTTAGGAAGAATTCCAGAATCTTGCTTCCGACAGGCCTCCTGCTGTTCAGGGAGAACATCTCCTTGTAAATCCCCCGTGGTTTCTTGTACACCCCTGAAATTTAGGGAGGTTATGCAGTTTGCATTGCTGCACAATTGCGCCAGCCTACCCATGACGCGGTTGCAAACATTCAGGCGTGGAAGCCAGATAGGCTGGTCCCCATAGGACAATGCCAGCGGACTGGGTATAACTGCTTCGGGTTCTTCTCACCTGAGTGTTACTGATTCCAGCTTTGACGGCTACACTCTACTCAACCGGAGCAGTAAGTTGAACCTCAACTTATGGCACTTTGTGAAAGTGTTGAGAAGTAGAGCTCAGTTGTTTGGCATGCCCCCACTCTCCCTCCAGCAGTATGGACAGCACTGCCTACATCTGGCTCTAATTAGTCCACGGTTGTGTTCAGCCGAATGACCTCTTCCGGGAACACTCAGAATGAGGTTCTGAGTTATTGCAACAAAGGAGGTTTCACTGCTTTCAAGGCTTCTTAGGAAGGATTCCGGAAACTTGCTGCAGGCAGGCCTCGGGCTGTTCCGGGTGAACATCTCCTTGTAAATCCACCGTGCTTTCTTGTAAACCCGTGAATATTTGCCAGGTTATGAAGTTTGTATTGCTGCACAATTGCGCCTGTCTAGCTCTGCCGCGTTTGAAAATATTCAGGCATGGCAATCAGATAGGCTGGTCCCCGTAGGACATTGCCAGCGGACTGGGTATAGCTGCTTCCCCTTCTTCTCACCTGAGTGCTACTGATTCCACCATTGACGGCTACACTCTACACAACCGGAGCAGTAAGTTGAACCTCAACTCATGGCACTTTGTGAAAGTGTTGAGAACTAGAGCTCAATTGTTTGGCACGCCACCACTGTCCATCCAGCACTATGGACGGCACTGCCTACATCTGGCTATAATGAGTCCACGGTTGATTTGAGCCGAATGACCTCTGCTGCGGACACTCAGAATGAGGTTCTGAGTTATTGCCACATAGGAGCGTTTCACTGCTTTCAAGGCTTCTTAGGAAGGATTCCGGAATGTTGCTGCCGGCAGGCCTCTGGCTGTTTCGTGTGAACATCTCATTGTAAATCCGCCGTGGTTTCTTGTACACCCGTCAAATTTGGCCAGGTTATGCAGTTTGCATTGTTGCACAATTGTGCCTGCAAAGCTCTGCCGCGATTGCAAACATTCAGGCGTGGCAGCCAGATATGCTGGTCCCCGTAGGACACTGCCAGCGGACTGGGTATATCTGCTTCCCGTTCTTCTCACCTGAGTGCTACTGATTCCAGCTTTGACGGCTACACTCTACTCAACCGGAGCAGTAAGTTGAACCTCAACTTATGG
Organism: Dipodomys merriami; assembly: GCF_024711535.1. NCBI lineage: Eukaryota > Metazoa > Chordata > Mammalia > Rodentia > Heteromyidae > Dipodomys > Dipodomys merriami. The sequence goes on along the minus strand of NW_027202498.1, from coordinate 139,309 downwards.
CACTTTGTGAAAGTGTTGAGAACTAGAGCTAGGTTGTTTGGCAAGCCACCACTGTCCATCCAGCAATATGGACGGCACTGCCTACATCTTTCTCTAATTAGTCCACGGTTGTGTTCAGCCGAAGGAACTCTGCCGGGAACATTCAGAATGAGGTTCTGAGTTACTGAAACATAGGAGCGTTTCACTGCTTTCAAGGCTTCTTAGGAAGAATTCCGGAATCTCGCTGGGGCCAGGCCTCCGGCTGTTCCGGGTGAACATGTCCTTGTAAATCCACCGTGGTTTCTTGTATACCCGTGAAATTTGGCCAGGTTATGCAGTTTGAATTGCTGCATAATTGCGACTGCTTAGCTCTGCCGTGGTTGCCAATATTGAGGCGTGGCAGACAGATAGGCTGGACACCGTAGGACACTGCCAGCGGACTGGGTATATCTGCTTTTCGTTCTTCTCACCTGAGTGCTGCTGATTCTAGCTTTGACGGCTACACTCTACTCAACCGAAGCAGGAAGTTGAACCTCTACTTATGGCACTCTGTTAAAGTTTGGAGAACTAGAGCTCAGTTGTTTGGCACGCCACGACTGTCCATTAAGCACTATGGACGTCACTGCTTACATCTGGCTATAGTTAGTCCACGGTAGTGATCAGCCGAATGAGCTCTGTTGGGAACACTCACAATACGGTTCTAAGTTATTGCAACATAGGAGTGTTTCACTTCGTTAAAGGTTTCTTAGGAAGAATTCTGGAATCTTGCTGCCCGCAGTCCTCCGGTTGTTCCGAGTGAATATCTCCTTGTAAATCCGCCGTGGTTTCATGTACACCCGTGAAATTTGGCTAGGTTATGCAGTTTGTATTGCTGCATAATTGCGCCTGCCTAGCTCTGGCGCGGTTGCAAACATTCAGGCGTGGCAGACAGATAGGCTGGTCAGCGTAGGACACTGCCAGCGGAATGGGTATATCTGCTTCCAGTTCTTCTCACCTGAGTGCTACTGATTCCAGCTTTGACGGCTACACTCTGCTCAAACGGCGAAGTAAGTGGAACCTCAATCTATGGCAATTTGTAAAAGTCTTGAGAACTAGAGCTCAGTTGTTGGCACGCCATCACTGTCCATCCAGCACTATGGACGGCACTGACTACATCTGGCTCTAATAAGTTCATAGTTGTGTTCAGCCGAATGACCTCTGCCGGAAACACTCAGAATGGGGTTCTGAGTTATGGCAACATAGGAGCATTTCACTGCTTTCAAGGCTTCTTAGGAAGGATTCCGGAATCTTGCTGCCGGCAGGCCTCCGGCTGTTCCGGGTGTATATGTCCTCGTAAATGCGCCGTGGTTTCTTGTACACCCGTGAAATTTGGCCAGGTTATGCAGTTTGCATTGCTGCACAATTGTACCTGCCAAGCTCTGCCACGGTTGCAAACATTCAGGCGTGGCAGCCAGATAGGCTGGTCCCCGTAGGACACTGCCAGCGGACTGGGTCTATCTGCTTCCCGTTCTTCTCACCTGAGTGCTACTGATTCCAGCTTTCACGCCTACACTCTACTCAACCGGAGCAGTAAGTTGAACCTCAACTTATGGCACTTTGTGAAAGTTTGGAGAACTAAATCTCAGTTGTTTTCCAATTGAAAACAATGCCTATATCTGGCTCTAATTAGTCCATTGCCTACATCTGGCTCTAATTATTCTACTGCCTACATCTGGCTCTAATAAGTCCACGGTTGTGTTCAGCCGAATGAACTCTGCCGGAAAAACTCAGAATGAGGTTCTGAGTTATTGCAACATAGGAGCGTTTCACTGCTTTCCAGGCTTCTTAGGAAGAATTCCAGAATCTTGCTGCCAGCAGGCCTCTGGCTGTTCCGGGTGAACATCTCCTTGTACATCCCCCGTGGTTTCTTGTACACCCGTGAAATTTGGCCAGGTTATGCAGTTTGCATTGAGGCACAATTGTGCCTACCTTGGTCTGTCTCGGTTGCAAACATTCAGGCGTGGCAGCCAGATAGGCTGGTCCCCGTAGGACACTGCCAGCGGACTGGGTATATCTGCTTCCCGTTCTTCTCCCCTGAGTGCTACTGATTCCAGCTTTGACGGCTACACTCTACTCCACCGGAGCAGTAAGTTGAACCTCAACTTATGGCAGTATGTGATAGTGTTGAGAAATAAAGCTCAGTTGTTTGGCACGCCACCACTGTCCTTCCAGCACTATGGACGGCACTGCCTACATCTGGCTCTAATTAGTCCACGGTTGTGTTCAGCCGAATGATCTGTGCTGCGAACACTCAGAATGAGGTTCTGAGTTATGGCAACATAAGACCGTTTCACTGCTTTCAAGGCTTCTTCGGAAGGATTCTGGAATTTTGTTGCCAGCAGGCCTCCGGCTGTTCTGGGTGAACATCTCCTTGTAAATCCCCGTGTTTTCTTGTACACCCGTGAAATTTGGCCAGGTTATGCAGTTTGCATTGCTGCACAATTGCGCCTGGCAAGCTCTTCTGCGGTTGCAAACATTCAGGCGTGGCAGCCAGATAGGCTGGTCCCCGAAGGACACTGCCAGCGGACTGGGTATATCTGCTTCCTGTTCTTCTCACCTGAGTGCTACTGATTCCAGCTTTGACGGCTACACTCTACTCAACCGGAGCAGTAATTTGAACCTCAACTTATGGCACTTTGTGAAAGTGCTGAGAATGAGAGCACAGTTGTTTGGCACGCCACCACTGTCCATCCAGCACTATGGACGGCACTGCCTACATCTGGCTCTAAGAAGTTCATGGTTGTGTTCAGCCGAATGACCTCTGCCTGGAACACTCAGAATGACGTGCTGAGTTATTGCAACATAGGAGCGTTTCACTGCGTTCAAGGCTTCTTAGGAAGAATTCCGGAATCTTGCTGCAGGCAGGCCTCCGGCCGTTCCGGGTAAACATCTCCTTGTATTTCCTTCTGGTTTCTTGTACACCCGTGAAATTTGGCCAGGTTATGCAGTTTTCATTGCTGCATAATTGCGACTGTCTAGCTCTGTCGCGGTTGCAAACATTCAGGCGTATCAGCCAGATAGGCTGGTCCCCGTAGGACACTGCCAGCGGATTGGGTATATCTGCTTCTCGTTCTTCTCACCTGAGTACTACTGATTCCAGCTTTGACGGCTACACTCTACTCAACTGGAGCAGTAAGTTGAACCTCAACTTATGGCACTTTGTGAACGTTTGGAGAACTAGAGCTCAGTTGTTTAGCATGTGACCCCAGTCCGCCCAGCACTATCGACGGCACTGCCTACATCTGGCTCTAATTAGTCTTCGGTTGTGTTCAGCCGAATGACCTCTGTCGGGAACACTCAAAATGAGGTTCTGAGTTATTGCAACATAGGAGCGTTTCACTGCGTTCAAAGTTTCTTAGGAAGAAATCCGGAATCTTGCTGCCGGCTGGCCTCCGGCTGTTCCGGGTGAACATCTCCTTGTAAATCCCCCGAGGTTTCTTGTACACCTGTGAAATTTGGCCAAGTTATGCAGTTTGCATTGCTGCAGAATTGCGACTGCCTATCTCTGCCGGGGTTGCAAACATTCAGGCATGGCAGCCAGATAGGCTGGTCCCCGTAGGACACTGCCAGCAGACTGGGTATATCTCCTTCCCGTTCTTCTTACCTCAGTGCTACTGATTCCAGGTTTGATGGCTACACTCTACTCAACCGGAGCAGTAAGTTGAACCTCAACTTATGGCACTTTGTGCAAGTGTTGAGAACGAGAGCCCAGTTGTTTGGCTAGCCACCACTGTCCATTCAGCAGTATGGACGGCACTGTCTACATCTTGCTCTAAATAGTCCGGGGTTGTGTTCAGCCTCTGCCGGGAACACTAAGAATGACGTTCTGAGTTATTGAACATAGGAGCGTTTCACTGCTTTCAAGGCTTCACAGGAAGAATTCCGGAATCTTGCTGCCGTCAAGACTCCGGCTGTTCCAGGTGAACATCTCCTTGAAAATCCCCCGTGGTTTCTTGTACACCCGTGAAATTTGGCCAGGTTATGCAGTTTGCATTGCTGCACAATTGTGCCTGCCTGGCTCTGCCATGGTTGCAAACATTCAGCCGTGGCAGCCAGATAGGCTGGTCCCCATAGGACACTGCCAGCGGACTGGGTCTATCTGCTTCCCGTTCTTCTCACCTGAGTGCTACTGATTCCAGCTTTGACCAGTATACTCTACTCAATCGGAGGAGTAAGTTGAACCTCAACTTATGGCACTTTGTGAAAGTTTGGAGATCTAAAGCTCAGTTGTTTTCCAATCGAAAACACTGCCTATATCTGGCTCTAATTAGTCTATTGCCTACATCTGGCTCTAATTAGTCCACTGCCTACATCTGGCTCTAATTAGTCCACGGATGAGTTCAGCCGAATGACCTCTGCCGGGAACACTCAGAATGAGGTTCTGAGTTATTGCAACATAGGAACGTTTCACTGCTTTCCAGGCTTCTTAGGAAGAATTCCGGAATCTTGCTGCCAGCAGGCCTCTGGCTGTTCCGGGTGAACATCTCCTTGTACATCCCCCGTGGTTCCTTGTACACCCGTGAAATTTGGCCAGGTTATGCAGTTTGCATTGAGGCACAATTGTGCCTGCCTTGCTCTGTCTCAGTTGCAAACATTCATGCGTGGCAGCCAGATAGGCTGGTCCCCGAAGGACACTGCCAGCGGACTGGGTATATCTGCTTCCTGTTCTTCTCACCTGAGTGCTACTGATTCCAGCTTTGATGGCTACACTCTACTAAACCGGCAGTGTCCATCCAGCACTATGTATGGCACTGCCTACATGTGGCTATAATTAGTCCTCGGTTGGGATCAGCTGAATGACCTCTGCCGGGAACACTCATAATGAGGTTCGGAGTTATTGCAATATAGGAGACTTTCACTGCTTTCAAGTCTTCTCAGGAAGGATTCCGGAATGTTGTTCCCCGCAGGCCTCCGGCTGTTCCGAGTGAACATCTCTTTGTAAATCACCCATTGTTTCTTGTACAGCCGTGAAATTTGGCCAGGTTATGCACTTTGCACTGTTGCACAATTGCGCCTGCCTAGCTCAGCCGCGGTGGCAAACATTCAGGCATGGCAGCCAGATAGGCTGGACCCCGTAGGACACTGCCAGCGGAGTGGGTATATCTGCATCACGTTCTTCTCACCTGAGTGCTAGTGATTGCAGGTTTGACGGCTACACTCTACTCAACCGGAAAAGTAAGTTGAACCTCAAATTATGGCACTTTGTGAAAGTGTTGAGAACTAGAGCTGAGTTGTTTGGCACGCCACCACTGTCGATCTAGCACTATGGCTGGCAATGCCTACATCTGGCTCTAATTAGTCCACTGTTGTGTTCAGCCGAATGACCTCTGCTGGGAACACTCAGAATGAGGTTCTGATTTATTGCAACACAGGAGCGATTCACTGCTTTCAAGGCTTCTTCGGAAGGATTCCGGAATGTTGCTGCCGGCAGGGCTACGGCTGTTCCGGGTGAACATCTCCTTGTAAATTCCCCGTGGTTTCTTGTACACCCGTGAAATTGGGCCAGATTATGCAGGTTGCATTCCTGTACAATTGCGAATGCCTAGCTCTGCCGCGGTGGCATACATTCAGGCGTGGCAGCCAGATAGGCTGGTCCCCGTAAGACATTGCCAGCGAACTGCATATATCTGTTTCCCATTCTTCTCACCTGAGTGCTACTGATTCCAGTTTTGACGGCTACACTCTACCCAACCGGAGCACTAAGTTGAATCTCAACTTATGGCACTTTGTGAAAGTGTTGAGAACTAGAGCTCAATTGTTTGGCACGCCACCACTGTCCATCCAGCAGTATGGACAGCAGAGTCTACATCTGGCTCTAATTAGTCCACGGTTGTGTTCAGCCGAATGACCTCTGCCGGGAACACTCAGAATGAGGTTCTGAGTTATTGCAACATAGGAGCGTTTCACTGCTTTCAAGGATTCACAGGAAGAATTCCGGAATTTTGCTGCCACCAGGCCTCCCGCTCTTCCGGATGAAGATCTCATTGTGAATCCCCCGTGGTTTCTTGGACACCCGTGAAATTTGGCCAGGTTATGCAGTTTGCATTGCTGCACAATTGCGCCTGCCTAGCTCTGCCGCGGTTGCAAACATTCAGGCGTGGCAGCCAGATAGGCTGGTCGCCGTAGGACACTGCCAGCGGACTGGGTATATCTGCTTCCCATTCTTCTCACCTGAGTGCTACTGATTCCTGCTTTGACGGCTACAATCTACTCAACCGGAGCAGTAAGTTGAACCTCAAATTATGGCACTTTGTGAAAGTTTGGAGAACGAAAGCTCAGTTGTTTTCCAATCGAAAACACTGCCGATATCTGGCTCTAATTAGTCCATTGCTACATGTGGCTCTAATTAGTCCACTGCCTACATCTGGCTCTAATTAGTCCACGGTTGTGTTCAGCCGAATGACCTCTGCCGGGAACACTCAGAATGAGGTTCTGAGTTATTGCAACATAGGAGCGTTTCACTGCTTTCAAGGCTTCTCAGGAAGGATTCCGGAATCTTGCTGTCGGTAGGTTTCCGACTGATCTGGGTTAAGATCTCCTTGTAAATCCCGCGTTGTTTCTTGTACACCCGTGAAATTTGGCCAGGTTATGAAGTTTGCTTTGCTGCACAATTGCGCCTGCTTAGCTCTGTCGCGTTGGCAAACATTCAGGCATGGCATCCAGATAGGCTGCTCCCCATAGGACACTGGCAGCGGATTGGGTATATCTGCTTCCCGTTCTTCTGACCTGAGTGCTACTGATTTCAGCTTTGACAGCTTCACTCTAGTCAACCGGAGCAGTAAGTTGAAGCTCAACTTAGTGCACTTTCTGAAAGTGTTGAGAACTAGAACTCAGATGTTGGGCATGTGTCCACAGTCCATCCAGCACTATGGACGGCACTGCCTACATCTGGCTCTAATTAGTCCACGGTTGTGTTCAGCCGAATGACCTCTGCTGGGAACACTCAAAATGAGATTCTGAGTTATTGCAACATAGGAGCGTTTCACTGCTTTCAAGGCTTCTTAGCAAGAATTCCGGAATCTTGCTGCCGGCAGGTCTCCGGCTGTTCCGGGTAAACATGTCCTTGTAAATCTCCCGTGGTTTCTTGCACACCCGTGAAATTTGGCCAGATAATGCAGTTTGCATTGCTGCATAATTGCGACTGCTTAGCTCTGCCCCGGTTGTAAACATTGAGGCGTGGCAGCCAGTTAGGCTGGACACCGTAGGACACTGCCAACGGACTGGGTATATCTGCTTCCTATTCTCACCTGAGTGCTGCTGATTCTAGCTTTGACGGCTACACTCTACTCAACCAGAGCAGTAAGTTGATCCTCAACTTATGGCACTTTGTGAAAGTGTTGAGAACTAGAGCTCACTTGTTTGGCACACCATCATTGTCCAGCCAGCACTATGGACGGCACTGCATGCATCTGGCTATAGTTAGTCCACGGTTGTGTTCAGCCGAATGAGCCCTGCCGGGAACACTCACAATGAGGTTCTGAGTTATTGCAACATAGGAGCGTTTCACTGCTTTCAAGGCTTCTCAGGAAGGATTCCGGAATGTTACTGCCGGAAGGCCTCCGGCTGTTCCCGGTGAACATCTCCTTGTAAATCCCCCGTGGTTTCTTGTACACCCGTGAAATTTGGCCAGGTTATGCAGTTTGCATTGCTGCACAATTGCGTCTGTCTAGCTCTGCCGCGGTTGCAAACATTCAGGCGTGGCAGCCAGATAGGCTCGTCCCTGTAGGACACTGCCAGCAGACTGGGTCTATCTGCTTCCCGTTCTTCTCACCTGAGTGCTACTGATTCCAGATTTGTTGCCTACAATCTACTCAACCGGAGCAAAAAGTTGAACCACAAATTATGGCACTTTATTTAAGTGTTGAGAACTAGAGCTCAGTTGTTTGGCATGCCACCACTGTCCATCCAGCACTATGGACGGCACTGCCTACATCTGGCTCTAAGTAGTCCATGGTTGTGTTCAGCCGAATGACCTCTGCCGGGAACACTCAGAATGAGATTCTGAGTTATTGCAAAATAGGAGCGTTTCACTGCTATCAAGGCTTCACAGGAAGAATTTTGGAATCTTGCTGCCGGCAGTCCTCCGGCTGTTCCGGGTGAACATCTCCTTGTAAATCCCCCGTGTTTTCTTGTACACCCGTGAAATTTGGACAGGTTATGCAGTTTGCATGGCTGCAGAATTGTGACTGCCTTGCTCTACCGCGGTTGCAAACATTCAGGAGTGGCAGCCAGATTGGCTGGTTCCTGTAGGACACTGCCAGAGGACTGGGTCTATGTGCTTCCCGTTGTTCTCAAATGAGTGCTACTGATTCCAGCTTTGACGGCTACACTCTACTCAACCGGAGCAGTAAGTTGAACCTCAACTTATGGCACTTTGTGAAAGTGTTGAGAACTAGAGCTCAGTTGTTTGGAACGCCACAACAGTCCATCCAGCACTATGGACAGCAAAGCCTACATCTGGCTCTAATTAGTCCACGGTTGTGTTCAGCGGAATGACCTCTACTGGGAACACTCAGAATGAAGTTCTGAGTTATTGCAACATAGGAGCGTTTCACTGCTTTCAAGGCTTCTTAGGAAGAATTCCGGAATGTTGCTGCCGGCAGGCCTCCAGCTGTTCCGGGTGAACATCTCCTTGTAAATCCCCCGTGGTTTCTTGTACACCCGTGAAATTTGGCCTGGTTATGCAGTTTGCATTGCTGCACAATTGTGACTGCCTTGCTCTACCGCGGTTGCAAACATTCAGGCGTGGCAGCCAGATAGGCTGGTCCCCTAAGACACTGCCAGCGGACTGGGTATATCTGCTTCCCATTCTTCTCACCTGAGTGCTACTGATTCCAGCTTTGACGGCTACACTCTACTCAACCGGAGCAGTAAGTTGAACCTCAACTTATGGCACTTTGTGAAAGTTTGGAGAACTAAAGCTCAGTTGTTTTCCAATCGAAAACAGTGCCTATATCTGCCTCTAATTAGTCCATTGCCTACATCTGGCTCTAATTAGTCCACTGCGTACATCTGGCTCTAATTAGTCCACGGATGAGTTCAGCCGAATGACCTCTGCTGGGAAAACTCATAATGAGGTTCTGATTTATTGCAACATAGGAGCGTTTCACTGCTTTCAAGGCTTCTCAGGAAGGATTCTGGAATCTTGCTGTCGGTAGGCCTCCGGCTGTTCTGGGTGAACATCTCCTTGTAAATCCGCCGTTGTTTCTTGTACACCCGTGAAATTTGGCCAGGTTATGCAGTTTGCTTTGCTGCACAATTGTGACTGCCTTGCTCTGCCGCGGTGGCAACCATTCAGGCATTCCAGCCAGATAGGCTGCTCCCCATAGGACACTGCCAGCGGACTGGGTGTATCCGCTTCCCGTTCTTCTCACCTGTGTGCTACTGATTCCAGCTTTGAGGGCTACACTCTACTCAACCGCAGCAGTAAGTTGAACCTCAACTTCGGGCACTTTCTGAAACTGTTGAGAACTAGAGCTCAGATGTTGGGCATGAGACCACTGTCCATCCAGCACTATGGACGGCACTGTCTACATCTGGCTCTAATTAGTCCACGGTTGTGTTCAGCCGAATGACCTCTGCCGGGAACACTCAGAATGTGGTTCTGAGTTATTGCAACCGAGGAGCGTTTCGTTGCTTTCACGGCTTCTTAGGATGAATTCCGGAATCTTGCTGCTGGCAGGCCTCCGGCGGTTCTGGGTGAACATCTCCTTCTAAATCCCCCGTGGTTTATTTTACACCCATGAATTTTTGCCAGGTTATGCAGTTTGCATTGCTGCACAAATGTGCCTGCCTAGCTCTGCCAAGGTTGCAAACATTCAGGCGTGGCATCCAGATAGACTGGTCCCCATAGGACATTGCCAGCGGACTGGGTATATCTGCTTCCCGTTCTTCTCACATGAGTGCTACTGATTCCAGCTTTGACGCCTACACTCTACTCAACCGGAGCAGTAAGTTAAACCTCAACTTATGGCACTTTGTGAAAGTGTTGAGAACTAGAGCTCAGTTGTTTGGCACGCCACCACTGTCAATCCAGCACTGTGGATGGCACTGCCTACATCTGGCTCTATTAATCCACGCTTGTGTTCAGCCGCATGACCTCTGCCGGGAAAACTCAGAATTAGGTTCTGCGTTCCTGCAACATAGGAGCGTTTCACTGCTTTCAAGGCTTCTTAGGAAGGATTCTGGAAGGTTGCTGCCGGCAGGCCTCCTGCTGTTCCGGGTGAACATCTCCTTGTAAATTCCCCGTGGTTTCTTGTACACCCGTGAATTTTGGACAGGTTATGCAGTTTGCATTGCTGCACAATTGCACCTGCCAAGCTCTGCCGTGGTAGCAAACATTCAGACATAGCAGCCAGATAGGCTGGTCCACGCAGGACACTGCCAGCAGACCTTGTATATCTGCTTCCCGTTCTTTTCACCTGAGTGCTACTGATTCCAGCTTTGAAGGCTAAACTCTACTCAACCGGCAGTGTCCATCCAGCACTATGGACGGCACTGCCTACATCGGGCTCTATTAATCCACGGTTGAGTTCAGCCTAATGACCTCTGCCGGGAACAATGAGAATGAGGTTCTGTGTTATTGCAATATAGGAGCGTTTCACTGCTTTCAAGGCTTCTTAGGAAGGATTCCGAAATGTTGCTGCCGGCAGGCCTCCGGTTGTTCCGGGTGAACATCTCCTTGTAAATCCCCCGTGGTTTCTTGTACACCCGTGAATTTTGGCCAGGTTATGCAGTTTGCATTGCTGCACAATTGTGCCTGCCTAGCTCTGCCGAGGTTGCAAACATTCAGTCGTGGCAGCCAGATAGGCTGGACCCAGTAGGACACTGCAAGCGGACTGGGTATATCTGCTTCCCATTCTTCTCACCTGCGTGCTCCTGATTCCTGCTTTGCCGGCTACTCTCTACTCAACCGCAGCAGTAAGTTGAACCTCAACTTATGGCACTTTGTGAAAGTGTTGAGAACTAGAGCTCAGTTGTTTGGCATGCCACGACTCTCCATCCAGCACTAAGGACAGCACTGCCTCCCTCTGGCTCTAATTAGTCCACGGTTGTGTTCAGCCGAATGACCTCTGCCGGGAACACTCAGAATGAGGTTCTGAGTTATTGCAACATAGGAGCGTTTCACTGCTTTCAAGGCTTCACAGGAAGAATTCCGGAATTTTGCTGCCAGCAGGTCTCCGGCTGTTCCGGGTGAACATCTCCTTGTAAATCCCCGTGGTTTCTTGTACACCGGTGAAATTTTGCCAGGTTATGCAGTTTGCATTGCTGCACAATTGCGCCTGCCTAGCTCTGCCACGGTTGCAAACATCCCGGCGTGGCAGCCACATAGGCTGGTCCCCGTAAGACATTGCCACGGACTGGGTATATCTGCTTCCCTTTCTTCTCACCTGAGTGCTACTGATTCCAGCTTTGACGGCTACACTCTACTCAAGCGCAGCAGTAAGTTGAAACTCATCTTATGGCACTTTGTGAAAGTGTTGAAAACTAGAGCTCAGTTGTTTTGCAAGCCACCACTGTCCATCCAGGACTACGGACCGTAATGCCTACATCTGACTCTAATTAAACCACGGTTGTGTTCAGCCGAATGACCTCTGCCTGGAACACTCAGAATGAGCTTCTGAGTTATTGCAACATAGGAGCATTTCACTGCTTTCAAGGCTTCTTACCAAGGATTCCGGAATGTTGCTGCTGGCAGGCCTCCGGATGTCCCGGGTGAACGTCTCCTTGTAAATCCCAAGTGCTTTCTTGCACACCCGTGAAATTTGGCCAGGTTATGCAGTTTGCATTGCTGCACAATTGCGTCTGCCTAGCTCTGCCGCGGTTGCAAACATTCAGGCGTGGCAGCCAGATAGGCTGGTCCCCATAGGACACTGCCAGCGGACTGGGTCTATCTGCTTCCCGTTCTTCTCACCTGAGTGCTACTGATTCCAGATTTGCTGCCTCCACTCTACTCAACCGGAGCAAAAGGTTGAACCACAACTTATGGCACTTTGTGAAAGTGTTGAGAACTAGAACTCAGTTGTTTGGCATGTCACCACTGTCCATCCAGCACTATGGACGGCACTGCCTACATCTGGCTCTAAGTAGTCCATGGTTGTGTTCAGCCGAATGACCTCTGCCGGGAACACTCAGAATGAGGTTCTGAGTTATGGCAACATAGGTGCGTTTCACTGCTTTCAAGGCTTCACAGGAAGAATTCCATAATCTGGCTGCGCGCAAGCCTCTGGCTGTTCCGGGTGAACATCTCCTTGTAAATCCCCCCTGGTTTCTTGTAAAACCGTGAAATTTGGCTAGGTTATGCAGTTTGCATTGCTGCACAATTGCGCCTGCCTAGCTCTGCCGCGCTTGCAAACATTCAGGAGCGGCAGCCAGATAGGCTGGTCCCCGTAGGACACTGCCAGCGGACTGGGTCTATCTGCTTCCCGTTCTTCTCACCTGAGTGCTACTGATTCCAGCTTTGACTGCTACACTCTACTCAACCGTTGAAGTAGTTGAACCTCAACCTATGGCAATTTGTAAAAGACTTGAGAAATAGAGCTCAGTTGTTTGCCACGCCACCACTGTCCATCCAGCACTATGGACGGAACTGCATACATTTGGCTCTAATAAGTTCTTGGTTGTGTTCAGCCAAATGACCTCTGCCGGGAACACTCAGAATGGGGTTCTGAGTTATGGCAACCTAGGATCATTTCACTGCTTTCAAGGCTTCGTGAGAAGAATTCCGGAATGTTGCTGCCGGCAGGCCTCCGGCTGTTCCGAGTTAACATCTCCATATAAATCCCGCGTGGTTTCTTGTACACGCGTGAAATTTGGCCAGGGTATGCAGTTTGCATTGCTGCACAATTGCGCCTGGCTAGCTCTGCCACGTTTGCAAACATTCAGGCGTGGCAGCCAGATTTACTGATCCCTGTAGGACACTGCCAGCGGACTGGTTATATCAGCTTCCCGTTCTTCTCACCTCAGAGCTACTGATTCCAGCTTTGACGGCTACACTCTACTCAACGGGAGCAGTAAGTTGAACCTCAACTTATGGCACTTTGTGAAAGTGTTGAGACTTAGAGCTCAGTTGTTTGGCACGCCACCACTGTCCATCCAGCACCATGGACGTCACTGCCTACATCTGGCTCTAATTAGTCCACGGTTGTGTTCAGCCGAATGACCTGTGCTGGGAACACTCAGAATGAGTTTCTGAGTTATTGCAACATAGGAGCGTTTCACTGCTTTCAAGGCTTCACAGGAAGAATTCCGGAATGTTGCTGCCGGCAGGCCTCCGGCTGCTCCGGGTGAATATCTCCTTGTAAATCCCCCGTGGTTACTTGTACACCGGTGAAATTTGGCCAGGTTATGCAGTTTGCATTGCTGCACAATTGCGCCTGCCTAGCACTGCCGTGGTTACAAACATTCAGGCGTGGTAGCCAGAGAGGCTGGACCTCGTAGGACACTACCATGGGACTCGGTATATGTGCTTCCCGTTCTTCTCACCTGGGTGCTACTTATTCCAGCTTTGACGGCTACACTGTACTCAACAGGAGCAGTAAGTTGAACCTCAACTCATGGCACTTTATGAAAGTGTTGAGAACTAGAGCTCCGTTGTTTGGCATGCCACCACGGTCCTTCCATCACTATGGACGGCACTGTGTACATCTGGCTCTAATTAGTCCACGGTTGTCTTCAGCCGAATGCCCTCTGCCAAGAAAACTCAGAATGACATTCTGAGTTGTTACAACTTAGGAGCATTTCTCTGCTTTCAAGGCTTCTTAGGAAGAATTCCCGAATGTTTTTGCCGGCAGACCACTGGCTGTTCCGGGTGACCATCTCCTTGTAAATCCCCTGTGGTTTCTTGTACACACGTGAAATTTGGCCAGGATATGCAGTGTGCATTGCTGCAGAATTGTGCCTGCCTAGCTCTGCCGCGGTTGCAAACATTCAGGCGTGGCAGCCAGATAGGCTGGTCCCCGTAGGACACTGCCAGCGGACTGGTTCTATCTGCTTCCCGTTCTTTTCACCTGAGTGCTACTGATTCCAGCTTTGACGGCTACACTCTACTCAATCGGAGCAGTAAGTTGAACCTGAACTTATGGCACTTTGTGAAAGTTTGGAGAACTAAAGCTCAGTTGTTTTCCAATCGAAAACACTGCCTATATCTGGCTCTAATTAGTCCATTGCCTACATCTGGCTCTAATTAGTCCACTGCCTACATCTGGCTCTAATTAGTCCACGGATGAGTTCAGCCGAATGACCTCTGCCGGGAACACTCAGAATGAGGTTCTGAGTTATTGCAACATAGGAGCGTTTCACTGCTTTCAAGGCTTCTTAGGAAGAGTTCCGGAATCTTGCAGCCAGCAGGCCTCCGGTTGTTCCCGGGGAACATCTCCTTGTAAATCCCCCGTGGTTTCTTGTACACCTGTGAAATTTGGCTAGGTTATGAAGTTTGCATTGCTCCATAATTTTGCCTGCTGAGCTCTGCCGCGGTTGCAAACATTCAGGCGTTGCAGCCAGAGAGGCTGGTCCCGGTAGGACACTGCTGACAGACTGGGTTTATCTGCTTCCCATTCTTCTCACCTGAGTGCTTCTGATTCCCGCTTTGACAGCTACAATCTACTCAAACGAAGCAGTAAGTTGAACCTCAACTTATGGCACTTTGTGATAGTGTTGAGAACTAAAGCTCAGTTGTTTGACAGGCCACCACTGTCCATTCAGCACTATGGACGGCACTGTCTGCATCAGGCTCTAATTAGTCCACGGTTGTGTTCAGCCGAATGACCTCTGCCGGAAACACTCAGAATGAGGTTCTGAGTTGTTGCAACATAGGAGCGTTTCACTGCGTTCAAGCCTTCTTAGAAAGAATTCCGGAATCTTGCTGCTGGCAGGCCTCCGGCTGTTCCGGGTTAACATCTCCTTGTAAATCCCCCATGGTTTCTTGTACACCGGTGAAATTTGGCCAGGTTATGCAGTTTGCATTGCTGCACAATTGCGCCTGCCTAGCTTTGCCACGGTTGCAAACATTCAGGCGTGGCAGCCAGAGAGGCTGGTCCCCGTAGGACACTGCCAGAAGACTGGGAATATCTGCTTTCCGATCTTCTCACCTGAGTGCTACTGATTCCAGCTTTGACGGCTACACTCTACTCAACGGGAGCAGTAAGTTGAACCTCAACTTATGGCACTTTGTGAAAGTGTTGAGACCTAGATCTCAGTTGTTTGGCACGCCACCACTGTCCATCCAGCACCATGGACGTCACTGCCTACATCTGGCTCTAATTAGTCCACGGTTGTGTTCAGCCGAATGAACTCTGCCAGGTACACTCAGAATGAGGTTCTGAGTTATTGCAACATAGGAGCGTTTCACTGCTTTCCAGGCTTCACAGGAAGAATTCCGGAATGTTGCTGCCGGCAGGCCTCCGGCTGCTCCGGGTGAATATCTCCTTGTAAATCCCCCGTGGTTACTTGTACACCGGTGAAATTTGGCCAGGTTATGCAGTTTGCATTGCTGCACAATTGCGCCTGCCTAGCACTGCCGTGGTTGCAAACATTCAGGCGTGGTAGCCAGAGAGGCTGGACCTCGTAGGACACTACCATCGGACTGGGTATATGTGCTTCCCGTTCTTCTCACCTGAGTGCTACTGATTCCAGCTTTGACGGCTACACTCTACTCAACAGGAGCAATAAGTTGAACCTCAACTTATGGCACTTTATGAAAGTGTTGAGAACTAGAGCTCCGTTGTTTGGCATGCCACCACGGTCCTTCCATCACTATGGACGGCACTGTGTACATCTGGCTCTAATTAGTCCACGGTTGTCTTCAGCCGAATGCCCTCTGCCAAGAAAACTCAGAATGAGATTCTGAGTTGTTACAACTTAGGAGCATTTCTCTGCTTTCAAGGCTTCTTAGGAAGAATTCCCGAATGTTTTTGCCGGCTGACCTCTGGCTGTTCCGGGTGACCATCTCCTTGAAAATCCCCTGTGGTTTCTTGTACACACGTGAAATTTGGCCAGGATATGCAGTGTGCATTGCTGCACAATTGCGCCTGCCTAGCTCTGCCGCGGTTGCAAACATTCAGGCGTGGCAGCCAGATAGGCTGGTCCCCGTAGGACACTGCCAGCGGACTGGTTCTATCTGCTTCCCGTTCTTTTCACCTGAGTGCTACTGATTCCAGCTTTGACGGCTACACTCTACTCAATCGGAGCAGTAAGTTGAACCTCAATTTATGGCATTTTGTGAAAGTATTGACACCTAGAGCTCAGTTGTTTGGCCCGCCACAACTGTATATCCAGCACTATGGACGGCACTGCCTATATCTGGCTCTAATTAGTCCAGGGTTGTGTTCAGGCGAATGACCTCTGCGGGGAACACTCAGAATGAGGTTCTGAGTTGTTGCAACATAGGAGCGTTTCACTGCTTTCAAGGCTTCTTAGGAAGCATTCCGGAAACTTGCTGTGGACAGGCCTCCCTCTTTTCCTGGTGAACATCTCCTTGTAAATCCCCCGTGTTTTCTTGTACACCCATGAAATTTGGCGAGGTTATGCAGTTTGCATTGCTGCACAATTGTGCCTGCCTTTATCTGCCGAGGTTGCAAACATTCAGGCACGGCAGCAAGATAAGTGGTCCCCGTTGAACGCTGCCAGCGGACTGGGTCTATCTGCTTCCTGTTCTTCTCTCCTGAGTGCTACTGATTCCAGCTTTGACGGCTACACTCTACTCAACCGGAGCAGTAAGTTGAACCTCAACTTATGACACTTTGTGAAAGTGTTGAGAACTAGAGCTCAGTTGTTTGGCACCCCAACCCCTGTCCATCCAGGTCCATGGACGTCACTGCCTACATCTGGCTCTAATTAGTCCACGGTTGTGTTCAGCCGAATGACCTGTGCCGGGAACACTCAGAATGAGGTTCTGAGTTATTGCAACATAGGAGCGTTTCACTGCTTTCAAGGCTTCTCAGGAAGAATTCCGGAATGTTGCTGCCGGCTGGCCTCCGGCTGTTCCGGGTGAACATCTCCTTGTAAATCCCTCGTGATTTCTTGTACACCCATGAAATTTGGCCAGGTTATGCAGTATGAATTGCTGCATAATTGCGCCTGCCGAGCTCTGGCGTGGTTGCAAACATTCAGGCGTGGTAGCCAGAGAGGCTGTACCTCGTAGGACACTACCATCGGACTGGGTATATGTGCTTCCCGTTCTTCTCACCTGAGTGCTACTGATTCCAGCTTTGACGGCTCCACTGTACTCAACAGGAGCAGTAAGTTGAACCTCAACTTATGGCACTTTATGAAAGTGTTGAGAACTAGAGCTCCGTTGTTTGGCATGCCACCACGGTCCTTCCATCACTATGGACGGCACTGTGTACATCTGGCTCTAATTAGTCCCCGGTTGTCTTCAGCCGAATGCCCTCTGCCGAGAACACTCAGAATGACATTCTGAGTTGTTGCAACTTAGGAGCATTTCTCTACTTTCAAGGCTTCATAGGAAGAATTCCCGAATGTTTTTGCCGGAAGGCCTCTGGCTATTCCGGGTGACCATCTCCTTGTAAATCCCCTGTGGTTTCTTGTACAACCGTGAAATACAGCCAGGTTATGCAGTTTGCATTGCTGCACAATTGTGCCTGCCTAGCTCTGACACGGTTGCACACTTTCAGGCATGGCAGCCAGATAGGCTGGTCCCCGTAGGAAACTGCCAGCGGACTGGGTATATCTGATTCCCGTTTTTCTCGCCTGAGTGCTACTGATTCCAGCTTTGACGGCTACACTCTACTCAACCGGAGCATTAAGTTCAACCTCAACTTAGGGCACTTTGTGAAAGTGTTGAAAACTAGAGCTAAGTTGTTTGGCATTCCAGCACTGTCCCTCCAGCACTATGGACGGCACTGCCTACATCGGGCTCTAATTAATCCACCTTTGTGTTCAGCCGAATGACCTCTGCCGGGAACACTCAGAATGAGGTTCTGAGTTATTGCAACATAGGAGCGTTTCACTGCTTTCAAGGCTTCTTAGGAAGAATTCCGGAATCTTGCTGGGGGCAGGCCTCCGGCTGTTCCGGGTTAACATGTCCTTGTAAATCCCCCGTGGTTTCTTGTACACCCGTGAAATTTCGCCAGGTTATGAAGTTTGTATTGCTGCACAATTGCGCCTGCCTAGCTCTGCCGCGGTTGCAAATATTCAGGCGTGGCAACCAGATAGGCTGGTCCCTGTAGGACACTGCCAGCGGACTGGGTATATCTGCTTCCCGATCTTCTCACCTGAGTGCTACTGATGCCAGCTTTGACGGCTACACTCTACTCAACCGGAGCAGTAAGTTGAACCTCAACTTATGGCACTTTGTGAAAGTGTTGAGAACTAGAGCTCAGTTGTTTGGCAAGCCACCACTGTCCATCCAGCACTATGGATGGCACTGCCTACATCTTTCTCTAATTAGTCCACGGTTGTGTTCACATAAATGAACTCTGCCAGGAGCACTCAGAATGAGGTTCTGAGTTACTGAAACATAGGAGCGTTTCACTGCTTTCAAGGCTTCTTAGGATGAATTCCGGAATGTTGCTGTGGGCAGGCCTCCGGCTGTTCCGGGTGAACATGTCCTTGTAAATCCCCCGTGGTTTCTTGTACACCCGTGAAATTTGTCCAGGTTATGCAGTTTGAATTGCTGCATGATTGCGACTGCTTAGCTCTGCCGCAGTTGCAAATATTGAGGCGTGGCAGACAGATAGGCTGGACACCGTAGGACACTGCCAGCGGACTGGGTATATCTGCTTCTCGTTCTTCTCACCTCAGTGCTATTGATTCTAGCTTTGACGGCTACACTCTACTCAACCGAAGCAGGAAGTTGAACCTCTACTTATGGCACTCTGTTAAAATTTGGAGAACTAGAGCTCAGTTGTTTGGTACGCTACGACTGTCCATTAAGCACTATGGAAGGCACTGCCTACATCTTGCTATAGTTAGTCCACCGTTGTGTTCAGCCGAATGAGCTCTGCTGGGAACACTCACAATAAGGTTCTAAGTTATTGCAACATAGGAGTGTTTCAGTACGTTCAAGGTTTCTTAGGAAGAATTCTGGAATCTTGCTGCCGGCAGGCCTCCGGTTGTTCAAGTGAACATCTCCTTGTAAATCCCCCGTGGTTTCTTGTACACCCGTGAAATTTGGCTAGGTTATGCTGTTTGCATTGCTGCATAATTTCGCCTGCCTAGCTCTGGCGCGGTTGCAAACATTCAGGCGTGGCAGACAGATAGGCTGGTCCGAGTTGGACACTGCCAGCGGACTGGGTATATCTGCTTCCCATTCTTCTCACCTGAGTGCTTCTGATTCCCGCTTTGACGGCTACACTCTACTCAACCGAAGCAGTAAGTTGAACCTCTACTTATGGCACTCTGTTAAAGTTTGGAGACCTAGAGCTCAGTTGTTTGGCACGCGACCACTGTCCATCCAGCACTATGGACGGCACTGCCTACATCTGGCTCTAATTAGTCCATGGTTGTGTTCAGCCGAATGACCTCTGCCAGGAACACTCAGAATGACCTGCTGAGTTATTGCAACATAGGAGCGTATCACTGCGTTCAAGGCTTCTTAGGAAGAATTCCGGAATCTTGCTGCCGGCAGGCC
Organism: Dipodomys merriami; assembly: GCF_024711535.1. Taxonomy (NCBI): domain Eukaryota; kingdom Metazoa; phylum Chordata; class Mammalia; order Rodentia; family Heteromyidae; genus Dipodomys; species Dipodomys merriami. The sequence continues at coordinate 119,700 of NW_027202498.1, read as the reverse complement.
TCTGGCTGTTCCGAGTGAACATCTCCTTGTATTTCCTCGTGGTTTCTTGTACACCCGTGAAATTTGGCCAGGTAATGCAGTTTGCATTGCTGCATAATTGCGACTGTCTAGCCCTGTCGCGGTTGCAAACATTCAGGCGTGTCAGCCAGACAGGCTAGTCCCTGTAGGACTCTGCCAGCGGAGTGGGTATATCTGCTTCTCGTTCTTCTCACCTGAGTGCTACTGATTCCAGCTTTGACGGCTACACTCTACTCAACTGGAGCAGTAAGTTGAACCTCAACTTATGGCACTTTGTGAAAGTGTTAAGAACTAGAGCTCAGTTGTTTGGCACTCCACCACTGTCCATCCAACAGTATGGACGGCACTGCCTACACCTGGCTCTAATTAGTCCACGGTTGTGTTTAGCCCAATGACCTGTGCCGGGAACAATCAGAATGAGTTTCTGAGTTATTGCAACATAGGCGCGTTTCACAGCTTTCAAGGCTTCACTGGAAGAATTCCGGAATCTTGCTGCCGGTAGGCCTCCTGCTGTTCCGGGTGATCATGTCCTTGTAAATCCCCCGTGGTTTCTTGTACACCCCTGAAATTTGGGGCGCTTACGCAGTTTGCATTGCTGCACAATTGCACCTGCCTACCCCTGCCGCGCTTGCAAACATTCAGGCGTATCAGCCAGATAGGCGGGTCCCCGTAAGACACTTCCAGCAAACTGGGTCTATCTGTTTCCAGTTCTTCTCACCTGAGTGCTACTGATTCCAGCTTTGATGGCTACACTCTTCTCAACCAGACCAATAAGTTGAACGTCAACTTATGGCACTTTGTGAAAGTTTGGAGAACTAAAGCTCAGTTGTTTTCCAATCGAAAACACTGCCTATACCTAGCTCTAATTAGTCCATTGCCTACATCGGGCTCTAATTTTTCCACTGCCTACATCTGGCTCTAATTAGTCCACGGATGAGTTCAGCCGAATGACCTCTGCCGGGAACACTCAGAATGAGGTTCTGAGTTATTGCAACATAGCAGCGTTTCACTGCTTGCAAGGCTTCTTAGGAAGAATTCCGGAATCTTGCTGCCGGCAGGCCTCTGGCTGTTCCGGGTGAACATCTAATTATACATCCCCCGTGGTTTCTTGTACACCCGTGAAATTTGGCCAGTTAATGCAGTTTGCATTGCTGCACAATTGTGCCTGCCTAGCTCTGCCGCGGTTGCAAACATTCAGGCGTGGCAGCCAGAAAGGCTGTTCCACGTAGGACACTGCCAGCAGACTTGGTATATCTGCTTCTCGTTCTTCTCAACTGAGTGCTACTGATTCCAGCGTTGATTGCTACACTCTACTCAACCGAAGCAGTAAGTTGAACCTCAATTTATGGCACGTTGTGCACGTTTGGAGAACTAGAGCTCAGTTGTTTAGCATGCGACCACTGTCCCCCCAGCACTATGGATGGCACTGCCTATATCTGGCTCTAATTAGTCCTCGGTTGTGTTCAGCCGAATGACCTCTGTCGGGAACACTAAAAATGAGGTTCTGAGTTATTGCAACATACGAGCGTTTCACTGCGTTCAAGGTTTCTTAGGAAGATTCCGGAATCTTGCTGCCGGCTGGCCTCCGGATGTTCCGGGTGAACATCTCCTTGTAAATCCCCAGTGGTTTCTTGTACACCTGTGAAATTAGGCCAAGTTATGCAGTTTGCATTGCTGCATAATTGCGACTGCCTATCTCTGCCGGGGTTGCAAACATTCAGGCGTGGCAGCCAGTAAGGCTGGTCCCCGTAGGACACTGCCAGCAGACTGGGTATATCTGCTTCCCGTTCTTCTCACCTGAGTGCTACTGATTCCAGCTTTGACGGCTACACTCTACTCAACCGGAGCAGTAAGTTGAACCTCAACTTATGGCACTTTGTGCAAGTGTTGAGAACTAGAGCTCAGTTGTTTGGCACGCCACCACTGTCCATCCAGCACTATGGACGGCACTGCCTACATCTGGCTATAGTTAGTCCACGGTTGTGTTCAGCCGAATGACCTCTGCCGGGAACAGTCAAAATGAGGTTCTGAGATATTGCAACATAGGAGCGTTTCACTGCTTTCAAGGCTTCTTAGGAAGAATTCCAGAATCTTGCTGCCAGCAGGCCTCCTGCTGTTCAGGGTGAACATCTCCTTGTAAATCCCCCGTGGTTTCTTGTACACCCCTGAAATTTGGGGAGGTTATGCAGTTTGCATTGCTGCACAATTGCGCCTGCCTTCCCCTGCCGCGGTTGCAAACATTCAGGCGTGGCAGCCAGATAGGCTGGTCCCCGTAGGGCACTGCTAGGGACTGGTTATATCTGCTTTCCTTTCTTCTCACCTGAGTGCTACTGATTCCAGCTTTGACGGCTACACTCTACTCAACCGGAGCACTAAGTAGAGCCTCAACGTATGGCACTTTGTGAAAGTGTTGTGAACTAGATCTCAGGTGTTTGGCACGCCACCAATATCCATTCAGCACTATGGACGGCACTGCCTATATCTGGCTCTAATTACTCCACAGTTGTGTTCAGCCGAATGATCTCTGCGGGGAACACTCAGAATGAGGTTCTGAGTTATTGCCACCTAGGTGCGTTTCACTGCTTTCAAGGTTTCACAGGAAGAATTCCGGAATCTTGTTGCCGGCAGGCCTCCGGCTCTTCCGGGTGAAATCCCCTTGTATATCCCCCGTGGTTTCTCGTACACCCGTGAAATTTGGCCAGGTTATGCAGTTTGCATTGCTGCACATTTCCGCCTGCATAGCTCTGCCGTGTTTACAAACATTCAGGCGTGGCAGCCAGAAAGGCTGGTCATCGTAGGACACTGCCAGCGGACTGGGTCTACCTGCTTCCCGTTCTACTCAACTCAGTGCTACTGATTCCAGCTTTGACGTGTACACTCTACTCGACCGGAGCAGTAAGTTGAACCTCAACTTATGGCAATTTGAGAAAGTTTGGAGAACTAAAGCTCAGTTGTTTTCCAATCGAATACACTGCCTATATCTGGCTCTAATTAGTCCATTGCCTACATCTGGCTCTAATTAGTCCACTGCCTACATCTGGCTCTAATTAGTCCACGGATGAGTTCACCTGAATAACCTCTGCCGGGAACACTCAGAATGAGGTTCTGAGTTATTGCAACATAGGAGCGTTTCACTGCTTTCAAGGCTTCTTAGGAAGGATTCCGGAATCTTGCTGCCGGGAGGCCTCTGTCTGTTCCGGGTGAACATCTCCTTGTAAATCCGCCGTGGTTTCTTGTACACCCGTCAAATTTGGCCAGGGTATGCAGTTTGCATTGCTGCACAATTGTGCCTGCCTAGCTCTGCCGGGATTGCAAAGATTCAGGCGTGGCAGCCAGATATGCTGGTCCCCGTAGGACACTGCCAGCGAACTGGGTATATATGCTTCCCGTTCTTCTCACGTGAGTGCTACTGATTCCAGCTTTGACGGCTACACTCTACTCAACCGGAGCAGTAAGTTGAACCTCAACTTATGGCACTTTGTGAAAGTGTTGAGAACTAGAACTCAGTTGTTTGACACGACACCACTGTCCATCCAGCACTATGGAGGCACTGCATACATTTGGCTCTAATTAGTCCACCGTCGTGTTCAGCCGAATGACCTCTTCCAGGAACACTCAGAATGAGGTTCTGAGTTATGGCAACATAGGTGCGTTTCACTGCTTTCAAGGCTTCTTCGGAAGGATTCCGGAATCTTGCTGCCGGCAGGCCTCTGTCTGTTCCGGGTGAACATCTCCTTGTAAATCCCCCGTGGTTTCTTGTACACCCGGGAAATTTGGCCAGGTTATGCAGTTTGCATTGCTGCACAATTGCGCCTACCTAGCTCTGCCGCAGTGGCAAACATTCAGGCGTGACAGGCAAATAGGCGGGTCCCCGTAGGACTCTGCCATCAGACTGGGTCTATCTGCTTCCCGTTCTTCTCACCTGAGTGCTACTGATTCCAGCTTTGACGGCTACACTCTACTCAACCGTTGAAGTAGTTGAACCTCAACCTATGGCAATTTGTAAAAGACTTGAGAAATAGAGCTCAGTTGTTTGGCACGCCACAACTGTCCATCCAGCACTATGGACGGAACTGCATACATTTGGCTCTAATAAGTTCTTGGTTGTGTTCAGCCAAATGACCCCTGCCGGGAACACTCAGAATGGGGTTCTGAGTTATGGCAACATAGGAGCATTTCACTGCTTTCAAGGCTTCTTGAGAAGAATTCCGGAATGTTGCTGCCGGCAGGCCTCCGGCTGTTCTGAGTTAACATCTCCATATAAATCCCACGTGGTTTCTTTTACACCCGTGAAATTTGGCCAGGTTATGCAGTTTGCATTGCTGCACAATTGCGCCTGGCTAGCTCTACCACTTTTGCAAACATTCAGGCGTGGCAGCCAGATTTACTGATCCCTGTAGGACACTGCCAGTGGACTGCGTATATCAGCTTCCCGTTCTTCTCACCTGAGTGCTTCTGATTCCAGCTTTGACGGCTACACTCTACTCAACGGGAGCAGTAAGTTGAACCTCAACTTATGGCACTTTGTGAAAGTGTTGAGACCTAGATCTCAGTTGTTTGGCACGCCACCACTGTCCATCCAGCACCATGGACGTCACTGCCTACATCTGGCTCTAATTAGTCCACGGTTGTGTTCAGCCGAATGAACTCTGCCAGGTACACTCAGAATGAGGTTCTGAGTTATTGCAACATAGGAGCGTTTCACTGCTTTCCAGGCTTCACAGGAAGAATTCCGGAATGTTGCTGCCGGCAGGCCTCCGGCTGCTCCGGGTGAATATCTCCTTGTAAATCCCCCGTGGTTACTTGTACACCGGTGAAATTTGGCCAGGTTATGCAGTTTGCATTGCTGCACAATTGCGCCTGCCTAGCACTGCCGTGGTTGCAAACATTCAGGCGTGGTAGCCAGAGAGGCTGGACCTCGTAGGACACTACCATCGGACTGGGTATATGTGCTTCCCGTTCTTCTCACCTGAGTGCTACTGATTCCAGCTTTGACGGCTACACTCTACTCAACAGGAGCAATAAGTTGAACCTCAACTTATGGCACTTTATGAAAGTGTTGAGAACTAGAGCTCCGTTGTTTGGCATGCCACCACGGTCCTTCCATCACTATGGACGGCACTGTGTACATCTGGCTCTAATTAGTCCACGGTTGTCTTCAGCCGAATGCCCTCTGCCAAGAAAACTCAGAATGAGATTCTGAGTTGTTACAACTTAGGAGCATTTCTCTGCTTTCAAGGCTTCTTAGGAAGAATTCCCGAATGTTTTTGCCGGCTGACCTCTGGCTGTTCCGGGTGACCATCTCCTTGAAAATCCCCTGTGGTTTCTTGTACACACGTGAAATTTGGCCAGGATATGCAGTGTGCATTGCTGCACAATTGCGCCTGCCTAGCTCTGCCGCGGTTGCAAACATTCAGGCGTGGCAGCCAGATAGGCTGGTCCCCGTAGGACACTGCCAGCGGACTGGTTCTATCTGCTTCCCGTTCTTTTCACCTGAGTGCTACTGATTCCAGCTTTGACGGCTACACTCTACTCAATCGGAGCAGTAAGTTGAACCTCAATTTATGGCATTTTGTGAAAGTATTGACACCTAGAGCTCAGTTGTTTGGCCCGCCACAACTGTATATCCAGCACTATGGACGGCACTGCCTATATCTGGCTCTAATTAGTCCAGGGTTGTGTTCAGGCGAATGACCTCTGCGGGGAACACTCAGAATGAGGTTCTGAGCTGTTGCAACATAGGAGCGTTTCACTGCTTCCAAGGCTTCTTAGGAAGCATTCCGGAAACTTGCTGTGGACAGGCCTCCCTCTTTTCCTGGTGAACATCTCCTTGTAAATCCCCCGTGTTTTCTTGTACACCCATGAAATTTGGCGAGGTTATGCAGTTTGCATTGCTGCACAATTGTGCCTGCCTTTATCTGCCGAGGTTGCAAACATTCAGGCACGGCAGCAAGATAAGTGGTCCCCGTTGAACGCTGCCAGCGGACTGGGTCTATCTGCTTCCTGTTCTTCTCTCCTGAGTGCTACTGATTCCAGCTTTGACGGCTACACTCTACTCAACCGGAGCAGTAAGTTGAACCTCAACTTATGACACTTTGTGAAAGTGTTGAGAACTAGAGCTCAGTTGTTTGGCACCCCAACCCCTGTCCATCCAGGTCCATGGACGTCACTGCCTACATCTGGCTCTAATTAGTCCACGGTTGTGTTCAGCCGAATGACCTGTGCCGGGAACACTCAGAATGAGGTTCTGAGTTATTGCAACATAGGAGCGTTTCACTGCTTTCAAGGCTTCTCAGGAAGAATTCCGGAATGTTGCTGCCGGCTGGCCTCCGGCTGTTCCGGGTGAACATCTCCTTGTAAATCCCTCGTGATTTCTTGTACACCCATGAAATTTGGCCAGGTTATGCAGTATGAATTGCTGCATAATTGCGCCTGCCGAGCTCTGGCGTGGTTGCAAACATTCAGGCGTGGTAGCCAGAGAGGCTGTACCTCGTAGGACACTACCATCGGACTGGGTATATGTGCTTCCCGTTCTTCTCACCTGAGTGCTACTGATTCCAGCTTTGACGGCTCCACTGTACTCAACAGGAGCAGTAAGTTGAACCTCAACTTATGGCACTTTATGAAAGTGTTGAGAACTAGAGCTCCGTTGTTTGGCATGCCACCACGGTCCTTCCATCACTATGGACGGCACTGTGTACATCTGGCTCTAATTAGTCCCCGGTTGTCTTCAGCCGAATGCCCTCTGCCGAGAACACTCAGAATGACATTCTGAGTTGTTGCAACTTAGGAGCATTTCTCTACTTTCAAGGCTTCATAGGAAGAATTCCCGAATGTTTTTGCCGGAAGGCCTCTGGCTATTCCGGGTGACCATCTCCTTGTAAATCCCCTGTGGTTTCTTGTACAACCGTGAAATACAGCCAGGTTATGCAGTTTGCATTGCTGCACAATTGTGCCTGCCTAGCTCTGACACGGTTGCACACTTTCAGGCATGGCAGCCAGATAGGCTGGTCCCCGTAGGAAACTGCCAGCGGACTGGGTATATCTGATTCCCGTTTTTCTCGCCTGAGTGCTACTGATTCCAGCTTTGACGGCTACACTCTACTCAACCGGAGCATTAAGTTCAACCTCAACTTAGGGCACTTTGTGAAAGTGTTGAAAACTAGAGCTAAGTTGTTTGGCATTCCAGCACTGTCCCTCCAGCACTATGGACGGCACTGCCTACATCGGGCTCTAATTAATCCACCTTTGTGTTCAGCCGAATGACCTCTGCCGGGAACACTCAGAATGAGGTTCTGAGTTATTGCAACATAGGAGCGTTTCACTGCTTTCAAGGCTTCTTAGGAAGAATTCCGGAATCTTGCTGGGGGCAGGCCTCCGGCTGTTCCGGGTTAACATGTCCTTGTAAATCCCCCGTGGTTTCTTGTACACCCGTGAAATTTCGCCAGGTTATGAAGTTTGTATTGCTGCACAATTGCGCCTGCCTAGCTCTGCCGCGGTTGCAAATATTCAGGCGTGGCAACCAGATAGGCTGGTCCCTGTAGGACACTGCCAGCGGACTGGGTATATCTGCTTCCCGATCTTCTCACCTGAGTGCTACTGATGCCAGCTTTGACGGCTACACTCTACTCAACCGGAGCAGTAAGTTGAACCTCAACTTATGGCACTTTGTGAAAGTGTTGAGAACTAGAGCTCAGTTGTTTGGCAAGCCACCACTGTCCATCCAGCACTATGGATGGCACTGCCTACATCTTTCTCTAATTAGTCCACGGTTGTGTTCACATAAATGAACTCTGCCAGGAGCACTCAGAATGAGGTTCTGAGTTACTGAAACATAGGAGCGTTTCACTGCTTTCAAGGCTTCTTAGGATGAATTCCGGAATGTTGCTGTGGGCAGGCCTCCGGCTGTTCCGGGTGAACATGTCCTTGTAAATCCCCCGTGGTTTCTTGTACACCCGTGAAATTTGTCCAGGTTATGCAGTTTGAATTGCTGCATGATTGCGACTGCTTAGCTCTGCCGCAGTTGCAAATATTGAGGCGTGGCAGACAGATAGGCTGGACACCGTAGGACACTGCCAGCGGACTGGGTATATCTGCTTCTCGTTCTTCTCACCTCAGTGCTATTGATTCTAGCTTTGACGGCTACACTCTACTCAACCGAAGCAGGAAGTTGAACCTCTACTTATGGCACTCTGTTAAAATTTGGAGAACTAGAGCTCAGTTGTTTGGTACGCTACGACTGTCCATTAAGCACTATGGAAGGCACTGCCTACATCTTGCTATAGTTAGTCCACCGTTGTGTTCAGCCGAATGAGCTCTGCTGGGAACACTCACAATAAGGTTCTAAGTTATTGCAACATAGGAGTGTTTCAGTACGTTCAAGGTTTCTTAGGAAGAATTCTGGAATCTTGCTGCCGGCAGGCCTCCGGTTGTTCAAGTGAACATCTCCTTGTAAATCCCCCGTGGTTTCTTGTACACCCGTGAAATTTGGCTAGGTTATGCTGTTTGCATTGCTGCATAATTTCGCCTGCCTAGCTCTGGCGCGGTTGCAAACATTCAGGCGTGGCAGACAGATAGGCTGGTCCGAGTTGGACACTGCCAGCGGACTGGGTATATCTGCTTCCCATTCTTCTCACCTGAGTGCTTCTGATTCCCGCTTTGACGGCTACACTCTACTCAACCGAAGCAGTAAGTTGAACCTCTACTTATGGCACTCTGTTAAAGTTTGGAGACCTAGAGCTCAGTTGTTTGGCACGCGACCACTGTCCATCCAGCACTATGGACGGCACTGCCTACATCTGGCTCTAATTAGTCCATGGTTGTGTTCAGCCGAATGACCTCTGCCAGGAACACTCAGAATGACCTGCTGAGTTATTGCAACATAGGAGCGTATCTCTGCGTTCAAGGCTTCTTAGGAAGAATTCCGGAATCTTGCTGCCGGCAGGCCTCTGGCTGTTCCGAGTGAACATCTCCTTGTATTTCCTCGTGGTTTCTTGTACACCCGTGAAATTTGGCCAGGTAATGCAGTTTGCATTGCTGCATAATTGCGACTGTCTAGCCCTGTCGCGGTTGCAAACATTCAGGCGTGTCAGCCAGACAGGCTAGTCCCTGTAGGACTCTGCCAGCGGAGTGGGTATATCTGCTTCTCGTTCTTCTCACCTGAGTGCTACTGATTCCAGCTTTGACGGCTACACTCTACTCAACTGGAGCAGTAAGTTGAACCTCAACTTATGGCACTTTGTGAACGTTTGGAGAACTAGAGCTCAGTTGTTTAGCATTTGACCCCTGTCCGCCAAGCACTATGAACGGCACTGCCTACATCTGGCTCTAATTAGTCTTCGGTTGTGTTCAGCCGAATGACCTCTGTCGGGAACACTCAAAATGAGGTTCTCAGTTATTGCAACATAGGAGCGTTTCACTTCGTTCAAGGTTTCTTAGGAAGAAATCCGGAAACTTGCTGCCGGCTGGCCTCCAGCTGTTCCGGGTGAACATCTACTTGTAAATCCCCCGTGGTTTCTTGTACACCTGTGAAATTTGGCAAAGTTATGTAGTTTGCATTGCTGCAGAATTGCGACTGCCTATCTCTGCCGGGGTTGCAAACATTCAGGCATGGCAGCCAGATAGGCTTGTCCCCGTAGGACACTGCCAGCGGACTGCATATATCAGCTTCCCGTTCTTCTCACCTCAGTGCTACTGATTTCAGCTTTGACAGCTACACTCTACTCAACCGGAGCAGTAAGTTGAACCTCAAATTATGGCACTTTGTGCAAGTGTTGAGAACTAGAGCTCAGTTGTTTGGCATGCCACCACGGTCCATCCAGCACTACTGACGGCACTGCCTACATCTGGCTATAGTTAGTCCACGGTTCTGTTCAGCCGAATGACCTCTGCCGGGAACACTCAGAATGAGGTTCTGAGTTATTGCAACATAGGAGCGTTTCACTGCTTTCAAGGCTTCTTAGGAAGAATTCCAGAATCTTGCTTCCGACAGGCCTCCTGCTGTTCAGGGAGAACATCTCCTTGTAAATCCCCCGTGGTTTCTTGTACACCCCTGAAATTTAGGGAGGTTATGCAGTTTGCATTGCTGCACAATTGCGCCAGCCTACCCATGACGCGGTTGCAAACATTCAGGCGTGGCAGCCAGATAGGCTGGTCCCCATAGGACAATGCCAGCGGACTGGGTATAACTGCTTCGGGTTCTTCTCACCTGAGTGTTACTGATTCCAGCTTTGACGGCTACACTCTACTCAACCGGAGCAGTAAGTTGAACCTCAACTTATGTCACTTTGTGAAAGTGTTGAGAAGTAGAGCTCAGTTGTTTGGCATGCCACCACTCTCCCTCCAGCAGTATGGACAGCACTGCCTACATCTGGCTCTAATTAGTCCACGGTTGTGTTCAGCCGAATGACCTCTTCCGGGAACACTCAGAATGAGGTTCTGAGTTATTGCAACAAAGGAGGTTTCACTGCTTTCAAGGCTTCTTAGGAAGGATTCCGGAAACTTGCTGCAGGCAGGCCTCGGGCTGTTCCGGGTGAACATCTCCTTGTAAATCCACCGTGCTTTCTTGTAAACCCGTGAAAATTTGCCAGGTTATGAAGTTTGTATTGCTGCACAATTGCGCCTGTCTAGCTCTGCCGCGTTTGAAAATATTCAGGCATGGCAATCAGATAGGCTGGTCCCCGTAGGACATTGCCAGCGGACTGGGTATAGCTGCTTCCCCTTCTTCTCACCTGAGTGCTACTGATTCCACCATTGACGGCTACACTCTACACAACCGGAGCAGTAAGTTGAACCTCAACTCATGGCACTTTGTGAAAGTGTTGAGAACTAGAGCTCAATTGTTTGGCACGCCACCACTGTCCATCCAGCACTATGGACGGCACTGCCTACATCTGGCTATAATGAGTCCACGGTTGATTTGAGCCGAATGACCTCTGCTGCGGACACTCAGAATGAGGTTCTGAGTTATTGCCACATAGGAGCGTTTCACTGCTTTCAAGGCTTCTTAGGAAGGATTCCGGAATGTTGCTGCCGGCAGGCCTCTGGCTGTTTCGTGTGAACATCTCATTGTAAATCCGCCGTGGTTTCTTGTACACCCGTCAAATTTGGCCAGGTTATGCAGTTTGCATTGTTGCACAATTGTGCCTGCAAAGCTCTGCCGCGATTGCAAACATTCAGGCGTGGCAGCCAGATATGCTGGTCCCCGTAGGACACTGCCAGCGGACTGGGTATATCTGCTTCCCGTTCTTCTCACCTGAGTGCTACTGATTCCAGCTTTGACGGCTACACTCTACTCAACCGGAGCAGTAAGTTGAACCTCAACTTATGGCACTTTGTGAAAGTGTTGAGAACTAGAGCTAGGTTGTTTGGCAAGCCACCACTGTCCATCCAGCAATATGGACGGCACTGCCTACATCTTTCTCTAATTAGTCCACGGTTGTGTTCAGCCGAAGGAACTCTGCCGGGAACATTCAGAATGAGGTTCTGAGTTACTGAAACATAGGAGCGTTTCACTGCTTTCAAGGCTTCTTAGGAAGAATTCCGGAATCTCGCTGGGGCCAGGCCTCCGGCTGTTCCGGGTGAACATGTTCTTGTAAATCCACCGTGGTTTCTTGTATACCCGTGAAATTTGGCCAGGTTATGCAGTTTGAATTGCTGCATAATTGCCACTGCTTAGCTCTGCCGTGGTTGCCAATATTTTGGCGTGGCAGACAGATAGGCTGGACACCGTAGGACACTGCCAGCGGACTGGGTATATCTGCTTTTCGTTCTTCTCACCTGAGTGCTGCTGATTCTAGCTTTGACGGCTACACTCTACTCAACCGAAGCAGGAAGTTGAACCTCTACTTATGGCACTCTGTTAAAGTTTGGAGAACTAGAGCTCAGTTGTTTGGCACGCCACGACTGTCCATTAAGCACTATGGACGTCACTGCTTACATCTGGCTATAGTTAGTCCACGGTAGTGATCAGCCGAATGAGCTCTGTTGGGAACACTCACAATACGGTTCTAAGTTATTGCAACATAGGAGTGTTTCACTTCGTTAAAGGTTTCTTAGGAAGAATTCTGGAATCTTGCTGCCCGCAGTCCTCCGGTTGTTCCGAGTGAATATCTCCTTGTAAATCCGCCGTGGTTTCATGTACACCCGTGAAATTTGGCTAGGTTATGCAGTTTGTATTGCTGCATAATTGCGCCTGCCTAGCTCTGGCACGGTTGCAAACATTCAGGCGTGGCAGACAGATAGGCTGGTCAGCGTAGGACACTGCCAGCGGACTGGGTATATCTGCTTCCAGTTCTTCTCACCTGAGTGCTACTGATTCCAGCTTTGACGGCTACACTCTGCTCAAACGGCGAAGTAAGTGGAACCTTAATCTATGGCAATTTGTAAAAGTCTTGAGAACTAGAGCTCAGTTGTTGGCACGCCACCACTGTCCATCCAGCACTATGGACGGCACTGACTACATCTGGCTCTAATAAGTTCATAGTTGTGTTCAGCCGAATGACCTCTGCCGGAAACACTCAGAATGGGGTTCTGAGTTATGGCAACATAGGAGCATTTCACTGCTTTCAAGGCTTCTTAGGAAGGATTCCGGAATCTTGCTGCCGGCAGGCCTCCGGCTGTTCCGGGTGTATATGTCCTCGTAAATGCGCCGTGGTTTCTTGTACACCCGTGAAATTTGGCCAGGTTATGCAGTTTGCATTGCTGCACAATTGTACCTGCCAAGCTCTGCCACGGTTGCAAACATTCAGGCGTGGCAGCCAGATAGGCTGGTCCCCGTAGGACACTGCCAGCGGACTGGGTCTATCTGCTTCCCGTTCTTCTCACCTGAGTGCTACTGATTCCAGCTTTCACGCCTACACTCTACTCAACCGGAGCAGTAAGTTGAACCTCAACTTATGGCACTTTGTGAAAGTTTGGAGAACTAAATCTCAGTTGTTTTCCAATTGAAAACAATGCCTATATCTGGCTCTAATTAGTCCATTGCCTACATCTGGCTCTAATTATTCTACTGCCTACATCTGGCTCTAATAAGTCCACGGTTGTGTTCAGCCGAATGAACTCTGCCGGAAAAACTCAGAATGAGGTTCTGAGTTATTGCAACATAGGAGCGTTTCACTGCTTTCCAGGCTTCTTAGGAAGAATTCCAGAATCTTGCTGCCAGCAGGCCTCTGGCTGTTCCGGGTGAACATCTCCTTGTACATCCCCCGTGGTTTCTTGTACACCCGTGAAATTTGGCCAGGTTATGCAGTTTGCATTGAGGCACAATTGTGCCTGCCTTGGTCTGTCTCGGTTGCAAACATTCAGGCGTGGCAGCCAGATTGGCTGGTCCCCGTAGGACACTGCCAGCGGACTGGGTATATCTGCTTCCCGTTCTTCTCCCCTGAGTGCTACTGATTCCAGCTTTGACGGCTACACTCTACTCCACCGGAGCAGTAAGTTGAACCTCAACTTATGGCAGTATGTGATAGTGTTGAGAAATAAAGCTCAGTTGTTTGGCACGCCACCACTGTCCTTCCAGCACTATGGACGGCACTGCCTACATCTGGCTCTAATTAGTCCACGGTTGTGTTCAGCCGAATGATCTGTGCTGCGAACACTCAGAATGAGGTTCTGAGTTATGGCAACATAAGACCGTTTCACTGCTTTCAAGGCTTCTTCGGAAGGATTCCGGAATTTTGTTGCCAGCAGGCCTCCGGCTGTTCTGGGTGAACATCTCCTTGTAAATCCCCGAGGTTTCTTGTACACCCGTGAAATTTGGCCAGGTTATGCAGTTTGCATTGCTGCACAATTGCGCCTGGCAAGCTCTGCTGCGGTTGCAAACATTCAGGCGTGGCAGCCAGATAGGCTGGTCCCCGAAGGACACTGCCAGCGGACTGGGTATATCTGCTTCCTGTTCTTCTCACCTGAGTGCTACTGATTCCAGTTTTGACGGCTACACTCTACTCAACCGGAGCAGTAATTTGAACCTCAACTTATGGCACTTTGTGAAAGTGCTGAGAATGAGAGCACAGTTGTTTGGCACGCCACCACTGTCCATCCAGCACTATGGACGGCACTGCCTACATCTGGCTCTAAGAAGTTCATGGTTGTGTTCAGCCGAATTACCTCCGCCTGGAACACTCAGAATGACGTGCTGAGTTATTGCAACATAGGAGCGTTTCACTGCGTTCAAGGCTTCTTAGGAAGAATTCCGGAATCTTGCTCCCGGCAGGCCTCCGGCCGTTCCGGGTAAACATCTCCTTGTATTTCCTTCTGGTTTCTTGTACACCCGTGAAATTTGGCCAGGTTATGCAGTTTTCATTGCTGCATAATTGCGACTGTCTAGCTCTGTCGCGGTTGCAAACATTCAGGCGTATCAGCCAGATAGGCTGGTCCCCGTAGGACACTGCCAGCGGATTGGGTATATCTGCTTCTCGTTCTTCTCACCTGAGTACTACTGATTCCAGCTTTGACGGCTACACTCTACTCAACTGGAGCAGTAAGTTGAACCTCAACTTATGGCACTTTGTGAACGTTTGGAGAACTAGAGCTCAGTTGTTTAGCATGTGACCCCAGTCCGCCCAGCACTATCGACGGCACTGCCTACATCTGGCTCTAATTAGTCTTCGGTTGTGTTCAGCCGAATGACCTCTGTCGGGAACACTCAAAATGAGGTTCTGAGTTATTGCAACATAGGAGCGTTTCACTGCGTTCAAAGTTTCTTAGGAAGAAATCCGGAATCTTGCTGCCGGCTGGCCTCCGGCTGTTCCGGGTGAACATCTCCTTGTAAATCCCCCGAGGTTTCTTGTACACCTGTGAAATTTGGCCAAGTTATGCAGTTTGCATTGCTGCAGAATTGCGACTGCCTATCTCTGCCGGGGTTGCAAACATTCAGGCATGGCAGCCAGATAGGCTGGTCCCCGTAGGACACTGCCAGCAGACTGGGTATATCTCCTTCCCGTTCTTCTTACCTCAGTGCTACTGATTCCAGCTTTGATGGCTACACTCTACTCAACCGGAGCAGTAAGTTGAACCTCAACTTATGGCACTTTGTGCAAGTGTTGAGAACGAGAGCCCAGTTGTTTGGCTAGCCACCACTGTCCATTCAGCAGTATGGACGGCACTGTCTACATCTTGCTCTAAATAGTCCGGGGTTGTGTTCAGCCTCTGCCGGGAACACTAAGAATGACGTTCTGAGTTATTGAACATAGGAGCGTTTCACTGCTTTCAAGGCTTCACAGGAAGAATTCCGGAATCTTGCTGCCGTCAAGACTCCGGCTGTTCCAGGTGAACATCTCCTTGAAAATCCCCCGTGGTTTCTTGTACACCCGTGAAATTTGGCCAGGTTATGCAGTTTGCATTGCTGCACAATTGTGCCTGCCTGGCTCTGCCATGGTTGCAAACATTCAGCCGTGGCAGCCAGATAGGCTGGTCCCCATAGGACACTGCCAGCGGACTGGGTCTATCTGCTTCCCGTTCTTCTCACCTGAGTGCTACTGATTCCAGCTTTGACCAGTATACTCTACTCAATCGGAGGAGTAAGTTGAACCTCAACTTATGGCACTTTGTGAAAGTTTGGAGAACTAAAGCTCAGTTGTTTTCCAATCGAAAACACTGCCTATATCTGGCTCTAATTAGTCTATTGCCTACATCTGGCTCTAATTAGTCCACTGCCTACATCTGGCTCTAATTAGTCCACTGCCTACATCTGGCTCTAATTAGTCCACTGCCTACATCTGGCTCTAATTAGTCCACTGCCTACATCTGGCTCTAATTAGTCCACTGCCTACATCTGGCTCTAATTAGTCCACTGCCTACATCTGGCTCTAATTAGTCCACGGATGAGTTCAGCCAAATGACCTCTGCCGGGAACACTCAGAATGAGGTTCTGAGTTATTGCAACATAGGAACGTTTCACTGCTTTCCAGGCTTCTTAGGAAGAATTCCGGAATCTTGCTGCCAGCAGGCCTCTGGCTGTTCCGGGTGAACATCTCCTTGTACATCCCCCGTGGTTCCTTGTACACCCGTGAAATTTGGCCAGGTTATGCAGTTTGCATTGAGGCACAATTGTGCCTGCCTTGCTCTGTCTCAGTTGCAAACATTCAGGCGTGGCAGCCAGATAGGCTGGTCCCCGAAGGACACTGCCAGCGGACTGGGTATATCTGCTTCCTGTTCTTCTCACCTGAGTGCTACTGATTCCAGCTTTGATGGCTACACTCTACTAAACCGGCAGTGTCCATCCAGCACTATGTATGGCACTGCCTACATGTGGCTATAATTAGTCCTCGGTTGGGATCAGCCGAATGACCTCTGCCGGGAACACTCATAATGAGGTTCGGAGTTATTGCAATATAGGAGACTTTCACTGCTTTCAAGTCTTCTCAGGAAGGATTCCGGAATGTTGTTCCCCGCAGGCCTCCGGCTGTTCCGAGTGAACATCTCTTTGTAAATCACCCATTGTTTCTTGTACAGCCGTGAAATTTGGCCAGGTTATGCACTTTGCACTGTTGCACAATTGCGCCTGCCTAGCTCAGCCGCGGTGGCAAACATTCAGGCATGGCAGCCAGATAGGCTGGTCTCCGAAGGACACTGCCAGCGGAGTGGGTATATCTGCATCACGTTCTTCTCACCTGAGTGCTAGTGATTGCAGGTTTGACGGCTACACTCTACTCAACCGGAAAAGTAAGTTGAACCTCAAATTATGGCACTTTGTGAAAGTGTTGAGAACTAGAGCTGAGTTGTTTGGCACGCCACCACTGTCGATCTAGCACTATGGCTGGCAATGCCTACATCTGGCTCTAATTAGTCCACTGTTGTGTTCAGCCGAATGACCTCTGCTGGGAACACTCAGAATGAGGTTCTGATTTATTGCAACACAGGAGCGATTCACTGCTTTCAAGGCTTCTTCGGAAGGATTCCGGAATGTTGCTGCCGGCAGGGCTACGGCTGTTCCGGGTGAACATCTCCTTGTAAATTCCCCGTGGTTTCTTGTACACCCGTGAAATTGGGCCAGATTATGCAGGTTGCATTCCTGTACAATTGCGAATGCCTAGCTCTGCCGCGGTGGCATACATTCAGGCGTGGCAGCCAGATAGGCTGGTCCCCGTAAGACATTGCCAGCGAACTGCATATATCTGTTTCCCATTCTTCTCACCTGAGTGCTACTGATTCCAGTTTTGACGGCTACACTCTACCCAACCGGAGCACTAAGTTGAATCTCAACTTATGGCACTTTGTGAAAGTGTTGAGAACTAGAGCTCAATTGTTTGGCACGCCACCACTGTCCATCCAGCAGTATGGACAGCAGAGTCTACATCTGGCTCTAATTAGTCCACGGTTGTGTTCAGCCGAATGACCTCTGCCGGGAACACTCAGAATGAGGTTCTGAGTTATTGCAACATAGGAGCGTTTCACTGCTTTCAAGGATTCACAGGAAGAATTCCGGAAATTTGCTGCCACCAGGCCTCCGGCTCTTCCGGATGATGATCTCATTGTGAATCCCCCGTGGTTTCTTGGACACCCGTGAAATTTGGCCAGGTTATGCAGTTTGCATTGCTGCACAATTGCGCCTGCCTAGCTCTGCCGCGGTTGCAAACATTCAGGCGTGGCAGCCAGATAGGCTGGTCGCCGTAGGACACTGCCAGCGGACTGGGTATATCTGCTTCCCATTCTTCTCACCTGAGTGCTACTGATTCCTGCTTTGACGGCTACAATCTACTCAACCGGAGCAGTAAGTTGAACCTCAAATTATGGCACTTTGTGAAAGTTTGGAGAACGAAAGCTCAGTTGTTTTCCAATCGAAAACACTGCCGATATCTGGCTCTAATTAGTCCATTGCTACATGTGGCTCTAATTAGTCCACTGCCTACATCTGGCTCTAATTAGTCCACGGTTGTGTTCAGCCGAATGACCTCTGCCGGGAACACTCAGAATGAGGTTCTGAGTTATTGCAACATAGGAGCGTTTCACTGCTTTCAAGGCTTCTCAGGAAGGATTCCGGAATCTTGCTGTCGGTAGGTTTCCGACTGATCTGGGTTAAGATCTCCTTGTAAATCCCGCGTTGTTTCTTGTACACCCGTGAAATTTGGCCAGGTTATGAAGTTTGCTTTGCTGCACAATTGCGCCTGCCTAGCTCTGTCGCGTTGGCAAACATTCAGGCATGGCATCCAGATAGGCTGCTCCCCATAGGACACTGGCAGCGGATTGGGTATATCTGCTTCCCGTTCTTCTGACCTGAGTGCTACTGATTTCAGCTTTGACAGCTTCACTCTAGTCAACCGGAGCAGTAAGTTGAAGCTCAACTTAGTGCACTTTCTGAAAGTGTTGAGAACTAGAACTCAGATGTTGGGCATGTGTCCACAGTCCATCCAGCACTATGGACGGCACTGCCTACATCTGGCTCTAATTAGTCCACGGTTGTGTTCAGCCGAATGACCTCTGCTGGGAACACTCAAAATGAGATTCTGAGTTATTGCAACATAGGAGCGTTTCACTGCTTTCAAGGCTTCTTAGCAAGAATTCCGGAATCTTGCTGCCGGCAGGTCTCCGGCTGTTCCGGGTAAACATGTCCTTGTAAATCTCCCGTGGTTTCTTGCACACCCGTGAAATTTGGCCAGATAATGCAGTTTGCATTGCTGCATAATTGCGACTGCTTAGCTCTGCCCCGGTTGTAAACATTGAGGCGTGGCAGCCAGTTAGGCTGGACACCGTAGGACACTGCCAACGGACTGGGTATATCTGCTTCCTATTCTCACCTGAGTGCTGCTGATTCTAGCTTTGACGGCTACACTCTACTCAACCAGAGCAGTAAGTTGATCCTCAACTTATGGCACTTTGTGAAAGTGTTGAGAACTAGAGCTCACTTGTTTGGCACACCATCATTGTCCAGCCAGCACTATGGACGGCACTGCATGCATCTGGCTATAGTTAGTCCACGGTTGTGTTCAGCCGAATGAGCCCTGCCGGGAACACTCACAATGAGGTTCTGAGTTATTGCAACATAGGAGCGTTTCACTGCTTTCAAGGCTTCTCAGGAAGGATTCCGGAATGTTACTGCCGGAAGGCCTCCGGCTGTTCCCGGTGAACATCTCCTTGTAAATCCCCCGTGGTTTCTTGTACACCCGTGAAATTTGGCCAGGTTATGCAGTTTGCATTGCTGCACAATTGCGTCTGTCTAGCTCTGCCGCGGTTGCAAACATTCAGGCGTGGCAGCCAGATAGGCTGGTCCCTGTAGGACACTGCCAGCAGACTGGGTCTATCTGCTTCCCGTTCTTCTCACCTGAGTGCTACTGATTCCAGATTTGTTGCCTACAATCTACTCAACCGGAGTAAAAAGTTGAACCACAACTTATGGCACTTTATTTAAGTGTTGAGAACTAGAGCTCAGTTGTTTGGCATGCCACCACTGTCCATCCAGCACTATGGACGGCACTGCCTACATCTGGCTCTAAGTAGTCCATGGTTGTGTTCAGCCGAATGACCTCTGCCGGGAACACTCAGAATGAGATTCTGAGTTATTGCAAAATAGGAGCGTTTCACTGCTATCAAGGCTTCACAGGAAGAATTTTGGAATCTTGCTGCCGGCAGTCCTCCGGCTGTTCCGGGTGAACATCTCCTTGTAAATCCCCCGTGTTTTCTTGTACACCCGTGAAATTTGGACAGGTTATGCAGTTTGCATGGCTGCAGAATTGCGCCTGCCTAGCTCTGCCACGGTTGCAAACATTCAGGAGTGGCAGCCAGATTGGCTGGTTCCTGTAGGACACTGCCAGAGGACTGGGTCTATGTGCTTCCCGTTGTTCTCAAATGAGTGCTACTGATTCCAGCTTTGACGGCTACACTCTACTCAACCGGAGCAGTAAGTTGAACCTCAACTTATGGCACTTTGTGAAAGTGTTGAGAACTAGAGCTCAGTTGTTTGGAACGCCACAACAGTCCATCCAGCACTATGGACAGCAAAGCCTACATCTGGCTCTAATTAGTCCACGGTTGTGTTCAGCGGAATGACCTCTACCGGGTACACTCAGAATGAAGTTCTGAGTTATTGCAACATAGGAGCGTTTCACTGCTTTCAAGGCTTCTTAGGAAGATTTCCGGAATGTTGCTGCCGGCAGGCCTCCAGCTGTTCCGGGTGAACATCTCCTTGTAAATCCCCCGTGGTTTCTTGTACACCCGTGAAATTTGGCCTGGTTATGCAGTTTGCATTGCTGCACAATTGTGACTGCCTTGCTCTACCGCGGTTGCAAACATTCAGGCGTGGCAGCCAGATAGGCTGGTCCCCTAAGACACTGCCAGCGGACTGGGTATATCTGCTTCCCATTCTTCTCACCTGAGTGCTACTGATTCCAGCTTTGACGGCTACACTCTACTCAACCGGAGCAGTAAGTTGAACCTCAACTTATGGCACTTTGTGAAAGTTTGGAGAACTAAAGCTCAGTTGTTTTCCAATCGAAAACACTGCCTATATCTGGCTCTAATTAGTCCATTGCCTACATCTGGCTCTAATTAGTCCACTGCGTACATCTGGCTCTAATTAGTCCACGGATGAGTTCAGCCGAATGACCTCTGCTGGGAACACTCATAATGAGGTTCTGAGTTATTGCAACACAGGAGCGTTTCACTGCTTTCAAGGCTTCTCAGGAAGGATTCTGGAATCTTGCTGTCGGTAGGCCTCCGGCTGTTCTGGGTGAACATCTCCTTGTAAATCCGCCGTTGTTTCTTGTACACCCGTGAAATTTGGCCAGGTTATGCAGTTTGCTTTGCTGCACAATTGTGACTGCCTTGCTCTGCCGCGGTGGCAACCATTCAGGCATTCCAGCCAGATAGGCTGCTCCCCATAGGACACTGCCAGCGGACTGGGTGTATCCGCTTCCCGTTCTTCTCACCTGTGTGCTACTGATTCCAGCTTTGAGGGCTACACTCTACTCAACCGCAGCAGTAAGTTGAACCTCAACTTCGGGCACTTTCTGAAACTGTTGAGAACTAGAGCTCAGATGTTGGGCATGAGACCACTGTCCATCCAGCACTATGGACGGCACTGTCTACATCTGGCTCTAATTAGTCCACGGTTGTGTTCAGCCGAATGACCTCTGCCGGGAACACTCAGAATGTGGTTCTGAGTTATTGCAACCGAGGAGCGTTTCGTTGCTTTCACGGCTTCTTAGGATGAATTCCGGAATCTTGCTGCTGGCAGGCCTCCGGCGGTTCTGGGTGAACATCTCCTTCTAAATCCCCCGTGGTTTATTTTACACCCATGAATTTTTGCCAGGTTATGCAGTTTGCATTGCTGCACAAATGTGCCTGCCTAGCTCTGCCAAGGTTGCAAACATTCAGGCGTGGCATCCAGATAGACTGGTCCCCATAGGACATTGCCAGCGGACTGGGTATATCTGCTTCCCGTTCTTCTCACATGAGTGCTACTGATTCCAGCTTTGACGCCTACACTCTACTCAACCGGAGCAGTAAGTTAAACCTCAACTTATGGCACTTTGTGAAAGTGTTGAGAACTAGAGCTCAGTTGTTTGGCACGCCACCACTGTCAATCCAGCACTGTGGATGGCACTGCCTACATCTGGCTCTATTAATCCACGCTTGTGTTCAGCCGCATGACCTCTGCCGGGAAAACTCAGAATTAGGTTCTGCGTTCCTGCAACATAGGAGCGTTTCACTGCTTTCAAGGCTTCTTAGGAAGGATTCTGGAAGGTTGCTGCCGGCAGGCCTCCTGCTGTTCCGGGTGAACATCTCCTTGTAAATCCCCCGTGGTTTCTTGTACACCCGTGAATTTTGGACAGGTTATGCAGTTTGCATTGCTGCACAATTGCACCTGCCAAGCTCTGCCGTGGTAGCAAACATTCAGACATAGCAGCCAGATAGGCTGGTCCACGCAGGACACTGCCAGCAGACCTTGTATATCTGCTTCCCGTTCTTTTCACCTGAGTGCTACTGATTCCAGCTTTGAAGGCTAAACTCTACTCAACCGGCAGTGTCCATCCAGCACTATGGACGGCACTGCCTACATCGGGCTCTATTAATCCACGGTTGAGTTCAGCCTAATGACCTCTGCCGGGAACAATGAGAATGAGGTTCTGTGTTATTGCAATATAGGAGCGTTTCACTGCTTTCAAGGCTTCTTAGGAAGGATTCCGAAATGTTGCTGCCGGCAGGCCTCCGGTTGTTCCGGGTGAACATCTCCTTGTAAATCCCCCGTGGTTTCTTGTACACCCGTGAATTTTGGCCAGGTTATGCAGTTTGCATTGCTGCACAATTGTGCCTGCCTAGCTCTGCCGAGGTTGCAAACATTCAGTCGTGGCAGCCAGATAGGCTGGACCCAGTAGGACACTGCAAGCGGACTGGGTATATCTGCTTCCCATTCTTCTCACCTGCGTGCTCCTGATTCCTGCTTTGCCGGCTACACTCTACTCAACCGCAGCAGTAAGTTGAACCTCAACTTATGGCACTTTGTGAAAGTGTTGAGAACTAGAGCTCAGTTGTTTGGCATGCCACGACTCTCCATCCAGCACTAAGGACAGCACTGCCTACCTCTGGCTCTAATTAGTTCACGGTTGTGTTCAGCCGAATGACCTCTGCCGGGAACACTCAGAATGAGGTTCTGAGTTATTGCAACATAGGAGCGTTTCACTGCTTTCAAGGCTTCACAGGAAGAATTCCGGAATTTTGCTGCCAGCAGGTCTCCGGCTGTTCCGGGTGAACATCTCCTTGTAAATCCCCGTGGTTTCTTGTACACCGGTGAAATTTTGCCAGGTTATGCAGTTTGCATTGCTGCACAATTGCGCCTGCCTAGCTCTGCCACGGTTGCAAACATTCCGGTGTGGCAGCCACATAGGCTGGTCCCCGTAAGACATTGCCAGCGGACTGGGTTTATCTGCTTCCCTTTCTTCTCACCTGAGTGCTACTGATTCCAGCTTTGACGGCTACACTCTACTCAAGCGCAGCAGTAAGTTGAAACTCATCTTATGGCACTTTGTGAAAGTGTTGAAAACTAGAGCTCAGTTGTTTGGCACGCCACCACTGTCCATCCAGGACTACGGACCGTAATGCCTACATCTGACTCTAATTAAACCACGGTTGTGTTCAGCCGAATGACCTCTGCCTGGAACACTCAGAATGAGCTTCTGAGTTATTGCAACATAGGAGCATTTCACTGCTTTCAAGGCTTCTTACCAAGGATTCCGGAATGTTGCTGCTGGGAGGCCTCCGGATGTCCCGGGTGAACATCTCCTTGTAAATCCCCCGTGGTTTCTTGGTCACCCGTGAAATTTGGCCAGCGTATGCAGTTTGCATTGCTACACAATTGCGCCTCCCTAACTCTGCCGCGGTTGCAAACATTCAGGCTTGGCAGCCAGATAGGCTGGACCCCGTAGGACACTGCCAGCAGACTGGGTATATCTGCTTCCCGTTCTCACCTGAGTGCTACTGATTTTAGCTTTGACGGCTACACTCTACTCAACCGCACCAGTAAGTTGAACCTCAACTTATGGCACTTTGTGAAAGTGTTGAGAACTAGAGCTCAGTTGTTTGGCACGCGACCACTTTCCATTCAGCACTATGGAGGAACTGCCTACATCTGGCGCTAATTATTCCACGGTTGTGTTCAGCCGAATGACCTCTGCCGGGAACACTCAGAATGAGGTTCTCAGTTATTTCAACATAGGAGCGTTTCACTGCTTTCAAGGCTTCTTAGGAAGAATTCCAGAAACTTGTTGCCGACAGGCTTCCGGCTATTCCGGGTGAACGTCTCCTTGTAAATCCCAAGTGCTTTCTTGCACACCCGTGAAATTTTGCCAGGTTATGCAGTTTGCATTGCTGCACAATTGCGTCTGCCTAGCTCTGCCGCGGTTGCAAACATTCAGGCGTGGCAGCCAGATAGGCTGGTCCCCATAGGACACTGCCAGCGGACTGGGTCTATCTGCTTCCCGTTCTTCTCACCTGAGTGCTACTGATTCCAGATTTGCTGCCTCCACTCTACTCAACCGGAGCAAAAAGTTGAACCACAACTTATGGCACTTTGTGAAAGTGTTGAGAACTAGAACTCAGTTGTTTGGCATGCCACCATTGTCCATCCAGCACTATGGACGGCACTGCCTACATCTGGCTCTAAGTAGTCCATGGTTGTGTTCAGCCGAATGACCTCTGCCGGGAACACTCAGAATGAGGTTCTGAGTTATGGCAACATAGGTGCGTTTCACTGCTTTCAAGGCTTCACAGGAAGAATTCCATAATCTGGCTGCGCGCAAGCCTCTGGCTGTTCCGGGTGAACATCTCCTTGTAAATCCCCCCTGGTTTCTTGTAAAACCGTGAAATTCGGCTAGGTTATGCAGTTTGCATTGCTGCACAATTGCGCCTGCCTAGCTCTGCCGCGCTTGCAAACATTCAGGAGCGGCAGCCAGATAGGCTGGTCCCCGTAGGACACTGCCAGCGGACTGGGTCTATCTGCTTCCCGTTCTTCTCACCTGAGTGCTACTGATTCCAGCTTTGACTGCTACACTCTACTCAACCGTTGAAGTAGTTGAACCTCAACCTATGGCAATTTGTAAAAGACTTGAGAAATAGAGCTCAGTTGTTTGCCACGCCACCACTGTCCATCCAGCACTATGGACGGAACTGCATACATTTGGCTCTAATAAGTTCTTGGTTGTGTTCAGCCAAATGACCCCTGCCGGGAATACTCAGAATGGGGTTCTGAGTTATGGCAACCTAGGATCATTTCACTGCTTTCAAGGCTTCGTGAGAAGAATTCCGGAATGTTGCTGCCGGCAGGCCTCCGGCTGTTCCGAGTTAACATCTCCATATAAATCCCGCGTGGTTTCTTGTACACGCGTGAAATTTGGCCAGGGTATGCAGTTTGCATTGCTGCACAATTGCGCCTGGCTAGCTCTGCCACGTTTGCAAATATTCAGGCGTGGCAGCCAGATTTACTGATCCCTGTAGGACACTGCCAGCGGACTGGTTATATCAGCTTCCCGTTCTTCTCACCTCAGAGCTACTGATTCCAGCTTTGACGGCTACACTCTACTCAACGGGAGCAGTAAGTTGAACCTCAACTTATGGCACTTTGTGAAAGTGTTGAGACTTAGAGCTCAGTTGTTTGGCACGCCACCACTGTCCATCCAGCACCATGGACGTCACTGCCTACATCTGGCTCTAATTAGTCCACGGTTGTGTTCAGCCGAATGACCTGTGCTGGGAACACTCAGAATGAGTTTCTGAGTTATTGCAACATAGGAGCGTTTCACTGCTTTCAAGGCTTCACAGGAAGAATTCCGGAATGTTGCTGCCGGCAGGCCTCCGGCTGCTCCGGGTGAATATCTCCTTGTAAATCCCCCGTGGTTACTTGTACACCGGTGAAATTTGGCCAGGTTATGCAGTTTGCATTGCTGCACAATTGCGCCTGCCTAGCACTGCCGTGGTTACAAACATTCAGGCGTGGTAGCCAGAGAGGCTGGACCTCGTAGGACACTACCATGGGACTCGGTATATGTGCTTCCCGTTCTTCTCACCTGAGTGCTACTTATTCCAGCTTTGACGGCTACACTGTACTCAACAGGAGCAGTAAGTTGAACCTCAACTCATGGCACTTTATGAAAGTGTTGAGAACTAGAGCTCCGTTGTTTGGCATGCCACCACGGTCCTTCCATCACTATGGACGGCACTGTGTACATCTGGCTCTAATTAGTCCACGGTTGTCTTCAGCCGAATGCCCTCTGCCAAGAAAACTCAGAATGACATTCTGAGTTGTTACAACTTAGGAGCATTTCTCTGCTTTCAAGGCTTCTTAGGAAGAATTCCCGAATGTTTTTGCCGGCAGACCTCTGGCTGTTCCGGGTGACCATCTCCTTGTAAATCCCCTGTGGTTTCTTGTACACACGTGAAATTTGGCCAGGATGTGCAGTGTGCATTGCTGCAGAATTGCGCCTGCCTAGCTCTGCCGCGGTTGCAAACATTCAGGCGTGGCAGCCAGATAGGCTGGTCCCCGTAGGACACTGCCAGCGGACTGGTTCTATCTGCTTCCCGTTCTTTTCACCTGAGTGCTACTGATTCCAGCTTTGACGGCTACACTCTACTCAATCGGAGGAGTAAGTTGAACCTCAACTTATGGCACTTTGTGAAAGTTTGGAGAACTAAAGCTCAGTTGTTTTCCAATCGAAAACACTGCCTATATCTGGCTCTAATTAGTCCATTGCCTACATCTGGCTCTAATTAGTCCACTGCCTACATCTGGCTCTAATTAGTCCACGGATGAGTTCAGCCGAATGACCTCTGCCGGGAACACTCAGAATGAGGTTCTGAGTTATTGCAACATAGGAGCTTTTCACTGCTTTCAAGGCTTCTTAGGAAGAGTTCCGGAATCTTGCAGCCAGCAGGCCTCCGGTTGTTCCCGGGGAACATCTCCTTGTAAATCCCCCGTGGTTTCTTGTACACCTGTGAAATTTTGCTAGGTTATGAAGTTTGCATTGCTCCATAATTTTGCCTGCTGAGCTCTGCCGCGGTTGCAAACATTCAGGCGTTGCAGCCAGAGAGGCTGGTCCCGGTAGGACACTGCTGACAGACTGGGTTTATCTGCTTCCCATTCTTCTCACCTGAGTGCTTCTGATTCCCGCTTTGACAGCTACAATCTACTCAAACGAAGCAGTAAGTTGAACCTCAACTTATGGCACTTTGTGATAGTGTTGAGAACTAAAGCTCAGTTGTTTGACAGGCCACCACTGTCCATTCAGCACTATGGACGGCACTGTCTGCATCAGGCTCTAATTAGTCCACGGTTGTGTTCAGCCGAATGACCTCTGCCGGAAACACTCAGAATGAGGTTCTGAGTTGTTGCAACATAAGAGCGTTTCACTGCGTTCAAGCCTTCTTAGAAAGAATTCCGGAATCTTGCTGCTGGCAGGCCTCCGGCTGTTCCGGGTTAACATCTCCTTGTAAATCCCCCGTGGTTTCTTGTACACCGGTGAAATTTGGCCAGGTTATGCAGTTTGCATTGCTGCACAATTGCGCCTGCCTAGCTTTGCCACGGTTGCAAACATTCAGGCGTGGCAGCCAGAGAGGCTGGTCCCCGTAGGACACTGCCAGAAGACTGGGAATATCTGCTTTCCGATCTTCTCACCTGAGTGCTACTGATTCCAGCTTTGACGGCTACACTCTACTCAACCGGAGCAGTAAGTTGAACCTCAACTTATGGCACTTTGTGAAAGTGTTGAGAACTAGAGCTCAGTTGTTTGGCACGCCACCACTGTCCATCCAGCACTATGGACGGCACTGCTTACATCTGGCTCTAAGAAGTTCATGGTTGTGTTCAGCCGAATGACCTCTGCCGGGAACACTCAGAATGGGGTTCTGAGTTATGGCAACATAGGAGCATTTCACTGCTTTCAAGGTTTCTTAGGAAGAATTCCGGAATCTTGCTGCCGGCTGGCCTCCAGCTGTTCCGGGTGAACATCTACTTGTAAATCCCCCGTGGTTTCTTGTACACCTGTGAAATTTGGTAAAGTTATGTAGTTTGCATTGCTGCATAATTGCGTCTGCCTATCTCTGCCGGGGTTGCAAACATTCAGGCATGGCAGCCAGATAGGCTGGTCCCCGTAGGACACTGCCAGCAGACTGGGTATATCAGTTTCCCGTTCTTCTCACCTCAGTGCTACTGATTCCAGGTTTGACGGCTATACTCTACTCAACCGGAGCAGTAAGTTGAAGCTCAACTTATGGCACTTTGTGCAAGTGTTGAGAACTAGAGCTCAGTTGTTTGGCACGCCATCACTGTCCATCCAGCACTACCGACGGCACTGCCTACATCTGGCTATAGTTAGTCCACGGTTCTGTTCAGCCGAATGACCTCTGCCGGGAAAACTCAAATGAGGTTCTGAGTTATTGCAACATAGGAGCGTTTCACTGCTTTCAAGGCTTCTTAGGAAGAATTCCAAAATCTTGCTTCCGGCAGGCCTCCTGCTGTTCAGGGAGAACATCTCCTTGTAAATCCCCCGTGGTTTCTTGTACACCCCTGAAATTTAGGGAGGTTATGCAGTTTGCATTGCTGCACAATTGCGCCGGCCTACCCATGACGCGTTTGCAAACATTCAGGCGTGGAAGCCAGATAGGCTGGTCCCAGTAGGACACAGCCAGGGGACTGGGTATATCTGCTTTCTGTTCTTCTCACCTGAGTGCTACTGATTCCAGCATTGACGGCTACAATCTACTCAACGAGAGCAGTAAGTAGAACCTCAACTTATGGCACTTTGTGAAAGTGTTGTGAACTAGATCTCAGGTGTTTGGCACGCCACAAATATCCATCCAGCACTATGGAAGGCACTGCCTATATCAGGCTCTAATTAGTCCACAGTTGTGTTCAGCTGAATGATCTCTGCCAGGAACACGTAGAATGAGGTTCTCAGTTATTGCAACCTAGGAGTGTTTCACTGCTTTCAAGGTTTCACAGGAAGAATTCCGGAATCTTGCTGCCGGCAGGCCTCCGGATGTTCCGAGGGAAATCCCCTTGTAAATGCCCCGTGGTTTCTTGTACACCCGTGAAAATTGTCCAGGTTATGCAGTTTGCATTGCTGCACAATTGCGCCTGCCTAGCTTTGCCGCGGTTGCAAACATTCAGGCAAGCAGCCAGATAGGCTGGTCCCCGTAGGACACTGCCAGCGGACTGGGTCTATCTGCTTCCCGTTCTTCTCACCTGAGTGCTACTGATTCCAGCTTTGACGGCTACACTCTACTCAACCAGAGCAGTAAGTTGAACCTCAACTTATGGCACTTTGTGAAAGTGTTAAGAACTAGAGCTCAGTTGTTTGGCACTCCACCACTGTCCATCCAACAGTATGGACGGCAATGCCTACACCTGGCTCTAATTAGTCCACGGTTGTGTTTAGCCCAATGACCTGTGCCGGGAACAATCAGAATGAGTTTCTGAGTTATTGCAACATAGGCGCGTTTCACAGCTTTCAAGGCTTCACTGGAAGAATTCCGGAATCTTGCTGCCGGTAGGCCTCCTGCTGTTCCGGGTGATCATGTCCTTGTAAATCCCCCGTGGTTTCTTGTACACCCCTGAAATTTGGGGCGCTTACGCAGTTTGCATTGCTGCACAATTGCACCTGCCTACCCCTGCCGCGCTTGCAAACATTCAGGCGTATCAGCCAGATAGGCTGGTCCCCGTAAGACACTTCCAGCAAACTGGGTCTATCTGTTTCCAGTTCTTCTCACCTGAGTGCTACTGATTCCAGCTTTGATGGCTACACTCTTCTCAACCAGACCAATAAGTTGAACGTCAACTTATGGCACTTTGTGAAAGTTTGGAGAACTAAAGCTCAGTTGTTTTCCAATCGAAAACACTGCCTATACCGAGCTCTAATTAGTCCATTGCCTACATCGGGCTCTAATTTTTCCACTGCCTACATCTGGCTCTAATTAGTCCACGGATGAGTTCAGCCGAATGACCTCTGCCGGGAACACTCAGAATGAGGTTCTGAGTTATTGCAACATAGCAGCGTTTCACTGCTTGCAAGGCTTCTTAGGAAGAATTCCGGAATCTTGCTGCCGGCAGGCCTCTGGCTGTTCCGGGTGAACATCTAATTATACATCCCCCGTGGTTTCTTGTACACCCGTGAAATTTGGCCAGTTAATGCAGTTTGCATTGCTGCACAATTGCGCCTGCCTAGCTCTGCCGCAGTTGCAAACATTCAGGCGTGGCAGCCAGAAAGGCTGTTCCACGTAGGACACTGCCAGCAGACTTGGTATATCTGCTTCTCGTTCTTCTCAACTGAGTGCTACTGATTCCAGCGTTGATTGCTACACTCTACTCAACCGAAGCAGTAAGTTGAACCTCAATTTATGGCACGTTGTGCACGTTTGGAGAACTAGAGCTCAGTTGTTTAGCATGCGACCACTGTCCCCCAAGCACTATGGATGGCACTGCCTATATCTGGCTCTAATTAGTCCTCGGTTGTGTTCAGCCGAATGACCTCTGTCGGGAACACTAAAAATGAGGTTCTGA
The DNA here is from genome assembly GCF_024711535.1 of Dipodomys merriami. Lineage (NCBI taxonomy): Eukaryota > Metazoa > Chordata > Mammalia > Rodentia > Heteromyidae > Dipodomys > Dipodomys merriami. Next base: position 89,702 of record NW_027202498.1, on the reverse strand, counting down.
GTTATTGCAACATACGAGCGTTTCACTGCGTTCAAGGTTTCTTAGGAAGATTCCGGAATCTTGCTGCCGGCTGGCCTCCGGATGTTCCGGGTGAACATCTCCTTGTAAATCCCCAGTGGTTTCTTGTACACCTGTGAAATTAGGCCAAGTTATGCAGTTTGCATTGCTGCATAATTGCGACTGCCTATCTCTGCCGGGGTTGCAAACATTCAGGCGTGGCAGCCAGTAAGGCTGGTCCCCGTAGGACACTGCCAGCAGACTGGGTATATCTGCTTCCCGTTCTTCTCACCTGAGTGCTACTGATTCCAGCTTTGACGGCTACACTCTACTCAACCGGAGCAGTAAGTTGAACCTCAACTTATGGCACTTTGTGCAAGTGTTGAGAACTAGAGCTCAGTTGTTTGGCACGCCACCACTGTCCATCCAGCACTATGGACGGCACTGCCTACATCTGGCTATAGTTAGTCCACGGTTGTGTTCAGCCGAATGACCTCTGCCGGGAACAGTCAAAATGAGGTTCTGAGATATTGCAACATAGGAGCGTTTCACTGCTTTCAAGGCTTCTTAGGAAGAATTCCAGAATCTTGCTGCCAGCAGGCCTCCTGCTGTTCAGGGTGAACATCTCCTTGTAAATCCCCCGTGGTTTCTTGTACACCCCTGAAATTTGGGGAGGTTATGCAGTTTGCATTGCTGCACAATTGCGCCTGCCTTCCCCTGCCGCGGTTGCAAACATTCAGGCGTGGCAGCCAGATAGGCTGGTCCCCGTAGGGCACTGCTAGGGACTGGTTATATCTGCTTTCCTTTCTTCTCACCTGAGTGCTACTGATTCCAGCTTTGACGGCTACACTCTACTCAACCGGAGCACTAAGTAGAACCTCAACGTATGGCACTTTGTGAAAGTGTTGTGAACTAGATCTCAGGTGTTTGGCACGCCACCAATATCCATTCAGCACTATGGACGGCACTGCCTATATCTGGCTCTAATTACTCCACAGTTGTGTTCAGCCGAATGATCTCTGCGGGGAACACTCAGAATGAGGTTCTGAGTTATTGCCACCTAGGTGCGTTTCACTGCTTTCAAGGTTTCACAGGAAGAATTCCGGAATCTTGTTGCCGGCAGGCCTCCGGCTCTTCCGGGTGAAATCCCCTTGTATATCCCCCGTGGTTTCTCGTACACCCGTGAAATTTGGCCAGGTTATGCAGTTTGCATTGCTGCACATTTCCGCCTGCATAGCTCTGCCGTGTTTACAAACATTCAGGTGTGGCAGCCAGAAAGGCTGGTCATCGTAGGACACTGCCAGCGGACTGGGTCTACCTGCTTCCCGTTCTACTCAACTCAGTGCTACTGATTCCAGCTTTGACGTGTACACTCTACTCGCCCGGAGCAGTAAGTTGAACCTCAACTTATGGCAATTTGAGAAAGTTTGGAGAACTAAAGCTCAGTTGTTTTCCAATCGAATACACTGCCTATATCTGGCTCTAATTAGTCCATTGCCTACATCTGGCTCTAATTAGTCCACTGCCTACATCTGGCTCTAATTAGTCCACGGATGAGTTCACCTGAATAACCTCTGCCGGGAACACTCAGAATGAGGTTCTGAGTTATTGCAACATAGGAGCGTTTCACTGCTTTCAAGGCTTCTTAGGAAGGATTCCGGAATCTTGCTGCCGGGAGGCCTCTGTCTGTTCCGGGTGAACATCTCCTTGTAAATCCGCCGTGGTTTCTTGTACACCCGTCAAATTTGGCCAGGGTATGCAGTTTGCATTGCTGCACAATTGTGCCTGCCTAGCTCTGCCGGGATTGCAAAGATTCAGGCGTGGCAGCCAGATATGCTGGTCCCCGTAGGACACTGCCAGCGAACTGGGTATATATGCTTCCCGTACTTCTCACCTGAGTGCTACTGATTCCAGCTTTGACGGCTACACTCTACTCAACCGGAGCAGTAAGTTGAACCTCAACTTATGGCACTTTGTGAAAGTGTTGAGAACTAGAACTCAGTTGTTTGACACGCCACAACTGTCCATCCAGCACTATGGAGGCACTGCATACATTTGACTCTAATTAGTCCACCGTCGTGTTCAGCCGAATGACCTCTTCCAGGAACACTCAGAATGAGGTTCTGAGTTAGTGCAACATAGGAGAGTTTCACTGCTTTCAAGGCTTCTTAGGAAGAAGTCCGGAATATTGCTGCCGGCAGGCCTCTGGCTGTTCCGAGTGATCATCTCCATGTAAATCCCCCGTGGTTTCTTGTACACCCGTGAAATTTGGCCAGGTTATGCAGTTTGCATTGCTGCACAATTGCACCTGCCAAGCTCTGCCACGGTTGCAAACATTCAGGCGTGGCAGCCAGATAGGCTGGTCCCCATAGGACACTGCCAGCGGACTGGGTCTATCTGCTTCCCGTTCTTCTCACCTGAGTGCTACTGATTCCAGCTTTGACGGCTACACTCTACTCAACCGGAGCACTAAGTTGAACCTCAACTTATGGCACTATGTGAAAGTGTTGAGAACTACAGCTCAGTTGTTTGGCACGACACCACTGTCCATCCAGCACTATGGACGGCGCCACATTCATCTAGCTGTAATTGGTCCACGGTTGTGTTCAGCCGAATGACCTCTGCCGTGAACACTCAGAATGAGGTTCTGAGTTATGGCAACATAGGTGCGTTTCACTGCTTTCAAGGCTTCTTCGGAAGGATTCCGGAATCTTGCTGCCGGCAGGCCTCTGTCTGTTCCGGGTGAACATCTCCTTGTAAATCCCCCGTGGTTTCTTGTACACCCGGGAAATTTGGCCAGGTTATGCAGTTTGCATTGCTGCACAATTGCGCCTACCTAGCTCTGCCGCAGTGGCAAACATTCAGGCGTGACAGGCAAATAGGCGGGTCCCCGTAGGACTCTGCCATCAGACTGGGTCTATCTGCTTCCCGTTCTTCTCACCTGAGTGCTACTGATTCCAGCTTTGACGGCTACACTCTACTCAACCGTTGAAGTAGTTGAACCTCAACCTATGGCAATTTGTAAAAGACTTGAGAAATAGAGCTCAGTTGTTTGGCACGCCACAACTGTCCATCCAGCACTATGGACGGAACTGCATACATTTGGCTCTAATAAGTTCTTGGTTGTGTTCAGCCAAATGACCCCTGCCGGGAACACTCAGAATGGGGTTCTGAGTTATGGCAACATAGGAGCATTTCACTGCTTTCAAGGCTTCTTGAGAAGAATTCCGGAATGTTGCTGCCGGCAGGCCTCCGGCTGTTCTGAGTTAACATCTCCATATAAATCCCACGTGGTTTCTTTTACACCCGTGAAATTTGGCCAGGTTATGCAGTTTGCATTGCTGCACAATTGCGCCTGGCTAGCTCTACCACTTTTGCAAACATTCAGGCGTGGCAGCCAGATTTACTGATCCCTGTAGGACACTGCCAGTGGACTGCGTATATCAGCTTCCCGTTCTTCTCACCTGAGTGCTTCTGATTCCAGCTTTGACGGCTACACTCTACTCAACGGGAGCAGTAAGTTGAACCTCAACTTATGGCACTTTGTGAAAGTGTTGAGACCTAGATCTCAGTTGTTTGGCACGCCACCACTGTCCATCCAGCACCATGGACGTCACTGCCTACATCTGGCTCTAATTAGTCCACGGTTGTGTTCAGCCGAATGAACTCTGCCAGGTACACTCAGAATGAGGTTCTGAGTTATTGCAACATAGGAGCGTTTCACTGCTTTCCAGGCTTCACAGGAAGAATTCCGGAATGTTGCTGCCGGCAGGCCTCCGGCTGCTCCGGGTGAATATCTCCTTGTAAATCCCCCGTGGTTACTTGTACACCGGTGAAATTTGGCCAGGTTATGCAGTTTGCATTGCTGCACAATTGCGCCTGCCTAGCACTGCCGTGGTTGCAAACATTCAGGCGTGGTAGCCAGAGAGGCTGGACCTCGTAGGACACTACCATCGGACTGGGTATATGTGCTTCCCGTTCTTCTCACCTGAGTGCTACTGATTCCAGCTTTGACGGCTACACTCTACTCAACAGGAGCAATAAGTTGAACCTCAACTTATGGCACTTTATGAAAGTGTTGAGAACTAGAGCTCCGTTGTTTGGCATGCCACCACGGTCCTTCCATCACTATGGACGGCACTGTGTACATCTGGCTCTAATTAGTCCACGGTTGTCTTCAGCCGAATGCCCTCTGCCAAGAAAACTCAGAATGAGATTCTGAGTTGTTACAACTTAGGAGCATTTCTCTGCTTTCAAGGCTTCTTAGGAAGAATTCCCGAATGTTTTTGCCGGCTGACCTCTGGCTGTTCCGGGTGACCATCTCCTTGAAAATCCCCTGTGGTTTCTTGTACACACGTGAAATTTGGCCAGGATATGCAGTGTGCATTGCTGCACAATTGCGCCTGCCTAGCTCTGCCGCGGTTGCAAACATTCAGGCGTGGCAGCCAGATAGGCTGGTCCCCGTAGGACACTGCCAGCGGACTGGTTCTATCTGCTTCCCGTTCTTTTCACCTGAGTGCTACTGATTCCAGCTTTGACGGCTACACTCTACTCAATCGGAGCAGTAAGTTGAACCTCAATTTATGGCATTTTGTGAAAGTATTGACACCTAGAGCTCAGTTGTTTGGCCCGCCACAACTGTATATCCAGCACTATGGACGGCACTGCCTATATCTGGCTCTAATTATTCCAGGGTTGTGTTCAGGCGAATGACCTCTGCGGGGAACACTCAGAATGAGGTTCTGAGTTGTTGCAACATAGGAGCGTTTCACTGCTTTCAAGGCTTCTTAGGAAGCATTCCGGAAACTTGCTGTGGACAGGCCTCCCTCTTTTCCTGGTGAACATCTCCTTGTAAATCCCCCGTGTTTTCTTGTACACCCATGAAATTTGGCGAGGTTATGCAGTTTGCATTGCTGCACAATTGTGCCTGCCTTTATCTGCCGAGGTTGCAAACATTCAGGCACGGCAGCAAGATAAGTGGTCCCCGTTGAACGCTGCCAGCGGACTGGGTCTATCTGCTTCCTGTTCTTCTCTCCTGAGTGCTACTGATTCCAGCTTTGACGGCTACACTCTACTCAACCGGAGCAGTAAGTTGAACCTCAACTTATGACACTTTGTGAAAGTGTTGAGAACTAGAGCTCAGTTGTTTGGCACCCCAACCCCTGTCCATCCAGGTCCATGGACGTCACTGCCTACATCTGGCTCTAATTAGTCCACGGTTGTGTTCAGCCGAATGACCTGTGCCGGGAACACTCAGAATGAGGTTCTGAGTTATTGCAACATAGGAGCGTTTCACTGCTTTCAAGGCTTCTCAGGAAGAATTCCGGAATGTTGCTGCCGGCTGGCCTCCGGCTGTTCCGGGTGAACATCTCCTTGTAAATCCCTCGTGATTTCTTGTACACCCATGAAATTTGGCCAGGTTATGCAGTATGAATTGCTGCATAATTGCGCCTGCCGAGCTCTGGCGTGGTTGCAAACATTCAGGCGTGGTAGCCAGAGAGGCTGTACCTCGTAGGACACTACCATCGGACTGGGTATATGTGCTTCCCGTTCTTCTCACCTGAGTGCTACTGATTCCAGCTTTGACGGCTCCACTGTACTCAACAGGAGCAGTAAGTTGAACCTCAACTTATGGCACTTTATGAAAGTGTTGAGAACTAGAGCTCCGTTGTTTGGCATGCCACCACGGTCCTTCCATCACTATGGACGGCACTGTGTACATCTGGCTCTAATTAGTCCCCGGTTGTCTTCAGCCGAATGCCCTCTGCCGAGAACACTCAGAATGACATTCTGAGTTGTTGCAACTTAGGAGCATTTCTCTACTTTCAAGGCTTCATAGGAAGAATTCCCGAATGTTTTTGCCGGAAGGCCTCTGGCTATTCCGGGTGACCATCTCCTTGTAAATCCCCTGTGGTTTCTTGTACAACCGTGAAATACAGCCAGGTTATGCAGTTTGCATTGCTGCACAATTGTGCCTGCCTAGCTCTGACACGGTTGCACACTTTCAGGCGTGGCAGCCAGATAGGCTGGTCCCCGTAGGAAACTGCCAGCGGACTGGGTATATCTGATTCCCGTTTTTCTCGCCTGAGTGCTACTGATTCCAGCTTTGACGGCTACACTCTACTCAACCGGAGCATTAAGTTCAACCTCAACTTAGGGCACTTTGTGAAAGTGTTGAAAACTAGAGCTAAGTTGTTTGGCATTCCAGCACTGTCCCTCCAGCACTATGGACGGCACTGCCTACATCGGGCTCTAATTAATCCACCTTTGTGTTCAGCCGAATGACCTCTGCCGGGAACACTCAGAATGAGGTTCTGAGTTATTGCAACATAGGAGCGTTTCACTGCTTTCAAGGCTTCTTAGGAAGAATTCCGGAATCTTGCTGGGGGCAGGCCTCCGGCTGTTCCGGGTTAACATGTCCTTGTAAATCCCCCGTGGTTTCTTGTACACCCGTGAAATTTCGCCAGGTTATGAAGTTTGTATTGCTGCACAATTGCGCCTGCCTAGCTCTGCCGCGGTTGCAAATATTCAGGCGTGGCAACCAGATAGGCTGGTCCCTGTAGGACACTGCCAGCGGACTGGGTATATCTGCTTCCCGATCTTCTCACCTGAGTGCTACTGATGCCAGCTTTGACGGCTACACTCTACTCAACCGGAGCAGTAAGTTGAACCTCAACTTATGGCACTTTGTGAAAGTGTTGAGAACTAGAGCTCAGTTGTTTGGCAAGCCACCACTGTCCATCCAGCACTATGGATGGCACTGCCTACATCTTTCTCTAATTAGTCCACGGTTGTGTTCACATAAATGAACTCTGCCAGGAGCACTCAGAATGAGGTTCTGAGTTACTGAAACATAGGAGCGTTTCACTGCTTTCAAGGCTTCTTAGGATGAATTCCGGAATGTTGCTGTGGGCAGGCCTCCGGCTGTTCCGGGTGAACATGTCCTTGTAAATCCCCCGTGGTTTCTTGTACACCCGTGAAATTTGTCCAGGTTATGCAGTTTGAATTGCTGCATGATTGCGACTGCTTAGCTCTGCCGCAGTTGCAAATATTGAGGCGTGGCAGACAGATAGGCTGGACACCGTAGGACACTGCCAGCGGACTGGGTATATCTGCTTCTCGTTCTTCTCACCTCAGTGCTATTGATTCTAGCTTTGACGGCTACACTCTACTCAACCGAAGCAGGAAGTTGAACCTCTACTTATGGCACTCTGTTAAAATTTGGAGAACTAGAGCTCAGTTGTTTGGTACGCTACGACTGTCCATTAAGCACTATGGAAGGCACTGCCTACATCTTGCTATAGTTAGTCCACCGTTGTGTTCAGCCGAATGAGCTCTGCTGGGAACACTCACAATAAGGTTCTAAGTTATTGCAACATAGGAGTGTTTCAGTACGTTCAAGGTTTCTTAGGAAGAATTCTGGAATCTTGCTGCCGGCAGGCCTCCGGTTGTTCAAGTGAACATCTCCTTGTAAATCCCCCGTGGTTTCTTGTACACCCGTGAAATTTGGCTAGGTTATGCTGTTTGCATTGCTGCATAATTTCGCCTGCCTAGCTCTGGCGCGGTTGCAAACATTCAGGCGTGGCAGACAGATAGGCTGGTCCGAGTTGGACACTGCCAGCGGACTGGGTATATCTGCTTCCCATTCTTCTCACCTGAGTGCTTCTGATTCCCGCTTTGACGGCTACACTCTACTCAACCGAAGCAGTAAGTTGAACCTCTACTTATGGCACTCTGTTAAAGTTTGGAGACCTAGAGCTCAGTTGTTTGGCACGCGACCACTGTCCATCCAGCACTATGGACGGCACTGCCTACATCTGGCTCTAATTAGTCCATGGTTGTGTTCAGCCGAATGACCTCTGCCAGGAACACTCAGAATGACCTGCTGAGTTATTGCAACATAGGAGCGTATCACTGCGTTCAAGGCTTCTTAGGAAGAATTCCGGAATCTTGCTGCCGGCAGGCCTCTGGCTGTTCCGAGTGAACATCTCCTTGTATTTCCTCGTGGTTTCTTGTACACCCGTGAAATTTGGCCAGGTAATGCAGTTTGCATTGCTGCATAATTGCGACTGTCTAGCCCTGTCGCGGTTGCAAACATTCAGGCGTGTCAGCCAGACAGGCTAGTCCCTGTAGGACTCTGCCAGCGGAGTGGGTATATCTGCTTCTCGTTCTTCTCACCTGAGTGCTACTGATTCCAGCTTTGACGGCTACACTCTACTCAACTGGAGCAGTAAGTTGAACCTCAACTTATGGCACTTTGTGAACGTTTGGAGAACTAGAGCTCAGTTGTTTAGCATTTGACCCCTGTCCGCCAAGCACTATGAACGGCACTGCCTACATCTGGCTCTAATTAGTCTTCGGTTGTGTTCAGCCGAATGACCTCTGTCGGGAACACTCAAAATGAGGTTCTCAGTTATTGCAACATAGGAGCGTTTCACTTCGTTCAAGGTTTCTTAGGAAGAAATCCGGAAACTTGCTGCCGGCTGGCCTCCAGCTGTTCCGGGTGAACATCTACTTGTAAATCCCCCGTGGTTTCTTGTACACCTGTGAAATTTGGCAAAGTTATGTAGTTTGCATTGCTGCAGAATTGCGACTGCCTATCTCTGCCGGGGTTGCAAACATTCAGGCATGGCAGCCAGATAGGCTTGTCCCCGTAGGACACTGCCAGCGGACTGCATATATCAGCTTCCCGTTCTTCTCACCTCAGTGCTACTGATTTCAGCTTTGACAGCTACACTCTACTCAACCGGAGCAGTAAGTTGAACCTCAAATTATGGCACTTTGTGCAAGTGTTGAGAACTAGAGCTCAGTTGTTTGGCATGCCACCACTGTCCATCCAGCACTACTGACGGCACTGCCTACATCTGGCTATAGTTAGTCCACGGTTCTCTTCAGCCGAATGACCTCTGCCGGGAACACTCAGAATGAGGTTCTGAGTTATTGCAACATAGGAGCGTTTCACTGCTTTCAAGGCTTCTTAGGAAGAATTCCAGAATCTTGCTTCCGACAGGCCTCCTGCTGTTCAGGGAGAACATCTCCTTGTAAATCCCCCGTGGTTTCTTGTACACCCCTGAAATTTAGGGAGGTTATGCAGTTTGCATTGCTGCACAATTGCGCCAGCCTACCCATGACGCGGTTGCAAACATTCAGGCGTGGCAGCCAGATAGGCTGGTCCCCATAGGACAATGCCAGCGGACTGGGTATAACTGCTTCGGGTTCTTCTCACCTGAGTGTTACTGATTCCAGCTTTGACGGCTACACTCTACTCAACCGGAGCAGTAAGTTGAACCTCAACTTATGTCACTTTGTGAAAGTGTTGAGAAGTAGAGCTCAGTTGTTTGGCATGCCACCACTCTCCCTCCAGCAGTATGGACAGCACTGCCTACATCTGGCTCTAATTAGTCCACGGTTGTGTTCAGCCGAATGACCTCTTCCGGGAACACTCAGAATGAGGTTCTGAGTTATTGCAACAAAGGAGGTTTCACTGCTTTCAAGGCTTCTTAGGAAGGATTCCGGAAACTTGCTGCAGGCAGGCCTCGGGCTGTTCCGGGTGAACATCTCCTTGTAAATCCACCGTGCTTTCTTGTAAACCCGTGAAAATTTGCCAGGTTATGAAGTTTGTATTGCTGCACAATTGCGCCTGTCTAGCTCTGCCGCGTTTGAAAATATTCAGGCATGGCAATCAGATAGGCTGGTCCCCGTAGGACATTGCCAGCGGACTGGGTATAGCTGCTTCCCCTTCTTCTCACCTGAGTGCTACTGATTCCACCATTGACGGCTACACTCTACACAACCGGAGCAGTAAGTTGAACCTCAACTCATGGCACTTTGTGAAAGTGTTGAGAACTAGAGCTCAATTGTTTGGCACGCCACCACTGTCCATCCAGCACTATGGACGGCACTGCCTACATCTGGCTATAATGAGTCCACGGTTGATTTGAGCCGAATGACCTCTGCTGCGGACACTCAGAATGAGGTTCTGAGTTATTGCCACATAGGAGCGTTTCACTGCTTTCAAGGCTTCTTAGGAAGGATTCCGGAATGTTGCTGCCGGCAGGCCTCTGGCTGTTTCGTGTGAACATCTCATTGTAAATCCGCCGTGGTTTCTTGTACACCCGTCAAATTTGGCCAGGTTATGCAGTTTGCATTGTTGCACAATTGTGCCTGCAAAGCTCTGCCGCGATTGCAAACATTCAGGCGTGGCAGCCAGATATGCTGGTCCCCGTAGGACACTGCCAGCGGACTGGGTATATCTGCTTCCCGTTCTTCTCACCTGAGTGCTACTGATTCCAGCTTTGACGGCTACACTCTACTCAACCGGAGCAGTAAGTTGAACCTCAACTTATGGCACTTTGTGAAAGTGTTGAGAACTAGAGCTAGGTTGTTTGGCAAGCCACCACTGTCCATCCAGCAATATGGACGGCACTGCCTACATCTTTCTCTAATTAGTCCACGGTTGTGTTCAGCCGAAGGAACTCTGCCGGGAACATTCAGAATGAGGTTCTGAGTTACTGAAACATAGGAGCGTTTCACTGCTTTCAAGGCTTCTTAGGAAGAATTCCGGAATCTCGCTGGGGCCAGGCCTCCGGCTGTTCCGGGTGAACATGTCCTTGTAAATCCACCGTGGTTTCTTGTATACCCGTGAAATTTGGCCAGGTTATGCAGTTTGAATTGCTGCATAATTGCCACTGCTTAGCTCTGCCGTGGTTGCCAATATTTTGGCGTGGCAGACAGATAGGCTGGACACCGTAGGACACTGCCAGCGGACTGGGTATATCTGCTTTTCGTTCTTCTCACCTGAGTGCTGCTGATTCTAGCTTTGACGGCTACACTCTACTCAACCGAAGCAGGAAGTTGAACCTCTACTTATGGCACTCTGTTAAAGTTTGGAGAACTAGAGCTCAGTCGTTTGGCACGCCACGACTGTCCATTAAGCACTATGGACGTCACTGCTTACATCTGGCTATAGTTAGTCCACGGTAGTGATCAGCCGAATGAGCTCTGTTGGGAACACTCACAATACGGTTCTAAGTTATTGCAACATAGGAGTGTTTCACTTCGTTAAAGGTTTCTTAGGAAGAATTCTGGAATCTTGCTGCCCGCAGTCCTCCGGTTGTTCCGAGTGAATATCTCCTTGTAAATCCGCCGTGGTTTCATGTACACCCGTGAAATTTGGCTAGGTTATGCAGTTTGTATTGCTGCATAATTGCGCCTGCCTAGCTCTGGCACGGTTGCAAACATTCAGGCGTGGCAGACAGATAGGCTGGTCAGCGTAGGACACTGCCAGCGGACTGGGTATATCTGCTTCCAGTTCTTCTCACCTGAGTGCTACTGATTCCAGCTTTGACGGCTACACTCTGCTCAAACGGCGAAGTAAGTGGAACCTTAATCTATGGCAATTTGTAAAAGTCTTGAGAACTAGAGCTCAGTTGTTGGCACGCCACCACTGTCCATCCAGCACTATGGACGGCACTGACTACATCTGGCTCTAATAAGTTCATAGTTGTGTTCAGCCGAATGACCTCTGCCGGAAACACTCAGAATGGGGTTCTGAGTTATGGCAACATAGGAGCATTTCACTGCTTTCAAGGCTTCTTAGGAAGGATTCCGGAATCTTGCTGCCGGCAGGCCTCCGGCTGTTCCGGGTGTATATGTCCTCGTAAATGCGCCGTGGTTTCTTGTACACCCGTGAAATTTGGCCAGGTTATGCAGTTTGCATTGCTGCACAATTGTACCTGCCAAGCTCTGCCACGGTTGCAAACATTCAGGCGTGGCAGCCAGATAGGCTGGTCCCCGTAGGACACTGCCAGCGGACTGGGTCTATCTGCTTCCCGTTCTTCTCACCTGAGTGCTACTGATTCCAGCTTTCACGCCTACACTCTACTCAACCGGAGCAGTAAGTTGAACCTCAACTTATGGCACTTTGTGAAAGTTTGGAGAACTAAATCTCAGTTGTTTTCCAATTGAAAACAATGCCTATATCTGGCTCTAATTAGTCCATTGCCTACATCTGGCTCTAATTATTCTACTGCCTACATCTGGCTCTAATAAGTCCACGGTTGTGTTCAGCCGAATGAACTCTGCCGGAAAAACTCAGAATGAGGTTCTGAGTTATTGCAACATAGGAGCGTTTCACTGCTTTCCAGGCTTCTTAGGAAGAATTCCAGAATCTTGCTGCCAGCAGGCCTCTGGCTGTTCCGGGTGAACATCTCCTTGTACATCCCCCGTGGTTTCTTGTACACCCGTGAAATTTGGCCAGGTTATGCAGTTTGCATTGAGGCACAATTGTGCCTGCCTTGGTCTGTCTCGGTTGCAAACATTCAGGCGTGGCAGCCAGATTGGCTGGTCCCCGTAGGACACTGCCAGCGGACTGGGTATATCTGCTTCCCGTTCTTCTCCCCTGAGTGCTACTGATTCCAGCTTTGACGGCTACACTCTACTCCACCGGAGCAGTAAGTTGAACCTCAACTTATGGCAGTATGTGATAGTGTTGAGAAATAAAGCTCAGTTGTTTGGCACGCCACCACTGTCCTTCCAGCACTATGGACGGCACTGCCTACATCTGGCTCTAATTAGTCCACGGTTGTGTTCAGCCGAATGATCTGTGCTGCGAACACTCAGAATGAGGTTCTGAGTTATGGCAACATAAGACCGTTTCACTGCTTTCAAGGCTTCTTCGGAAGGATTCCGGAATTTTGTTGCCAGCAGGCCTCCGGCTGTTCTGGGTGAACATCTCCTTGTAAATCCCCGAGGTTTCTTGTACACCCGTGAAATTTGGCCAGGTTATGCAGTTTGCATTGCTGCACAATTGCGCCTGGCAAGCTCTGCTGCGGTTGCAAACATTCAGGCGTGGCAGCCAGATAGGCTGGTCCCCGAAGGACACTGCCAGCGGACTGGGTATATCTGCTTCCTGTTCTTCTCACCTGAGTGCTACTGATTCCAGTTTTGACGGCTACACTCTACTCAACCGGAGCAGTAATTTGAACCTCAACTTATGGCACTTTGTGAAAGTGCTGAGAATGAGAGCACAGTTGTTTGGCACGCCACCACTGTCCATCCAGCACTATGGACGGCACTGCCTACATCTGGCTCTAAGAAGTTCATGGTTGTGTTCAGCCGAATTACCTCCGCCTGGAACACTCAGAATGACGTGCTGAGTTATTGCAACATAGGAGCGTTTCACTGCGTTCAAGGCTTCTTAGGAAGAATTCCGGAATCTTGCTCCCGGCAGGCCTCCGGCCGTTCCGGGTAAACATCTCCTTGTATTTCCTTCTGGTTTCTTGTACACCCGTGAAATTTGGCCAGGTTATGCAGTTTTCATTGCTGCATAATTGCGACTGTCTAGCTCTGTCGCGGTTGCAAACATTCAGGCGTATCAGCCAGATAGGCTGGTCCCCGTAGGACACTGCCAGCGGATTGGGTATATCTGCTTCTCGTTCTTCTCACCTGAGTACTACTGATTCCAGCTTTGACGGCTACACTCTACTCAACTGGAGCAGTAAGTTGAACCTCAACTTATGGCACTTTGTGAACGTTTGGAGAACTAGAGCTCAGTTGTTTAGCATGTGACCCCAGTCCGCCCAGCACTATCGACGGCACTGCCTACATCTGGCTCTAATTAGTCTTCGGTTGTGTTCAGCCGAATGACCTCTGTCGGGAACACTCAAAATGAGGTTCTGAGTTATTGCAACATAGGAGCGTTTCACTGCGTTCAAAGTTTCTTAGGAAGAAATCCGGAATCTTGCTGCCGGCTGGCCTCCGGCTGTTCCGGGTGAACATCTCCTTGTAAATCCCCCGAGGTTTCTTGTACACCTGTGAAATTTGGCCAAGTTATGCAGTTTGCATTGCTGCAGAATTGCGACTGCCTATCTCTGCCGGGGTTGCAAACATTCAGGCATGGCAGCCAGATAGGCTGGTCCCCGTAGGACACTGCCAGCAGACTGGGTATATCTCCTTCCCGTTCTTCTTACCTCAGTGCTACTGATTCCAGCTTTGATGGCTACACTCTACTCAACCGGAGCAGTAAGTTGAACCTCAACTTATGGCACTTTGTGCAAGTGTTGAGAACGAGAGCCCAGTTGTTTGGCTAGCCACCACTGTCCATTCAGCAGTATGGACGGCACTGTCTACATCTTGCTCTAAATAGTCCGGGGTTGTGTTCAGCCTCTGCCGGGAACACTAAGAATGACGTTCTGAGTTATTGAACATAGGAGCGTTTCACTGCTTTCAAGGCTTCACAGGAAGAATTCCGGAATCTTGCTGCCGTCAAGACTCCGGCTGTTCCAGGTGAACATCTCCTTGAAAATCCCCCGTGGTTTCTTGTACACCCGTGAAATTTGGCCAGGTTATGCAGTTTGCATTGCTGCACAATTGTGCCTGCCTGGCTCTGCCATGGTTGCAAACATTCAGCCGTGGCAGCCAGATAGGCTGGTCCCCATAGGACACTGCCAGCGGACTGGGTCTATCTGCTTCCCGTTCTTCTCACCTGAGTGCTACTGATTCCAGCTTTGACCAGTATACTCTACTCAATCGGAGGAGTAAGTTGAACCTCAACTTATGGCACTTTGTGAAAGTTTGGAGAACTAAAGCTCAGTTGTTTTCCAATCGAAAACACTGCCTATATCTGGCTCTAATTAGTCTATTGCCTACATCTGGCTCTAATTAGTCCACTGCCTACATCTGGCTCTAATTAGTCCACTGCCTACATCTGGCTCTAATTAGTCCACTGCCTACATCTGGCTCTAATTAGTCCACTGCCTACATCTGGCTCTAATTAGTCCACTGCCTACATCTGGCTCTAATTAGTCCACTGCCTACATCTGGCTCTAATTAGTCCACGGATGAGTTCAGCCGAATGACCTCTGCTGGGAACACTCAGAATGAGGTTCTGAGTTATTGCAACATAGGAACGTTTCACTGCTTTCCAGGCTTCTTAGGAAGAATTCCGGAATCTTGCTGCCAGCAGGCCTCTGGCTGTTCCGGGTGAACATCTCCTTGTACATCCCCCGTGGTTCCTTGTACACCCGTGAAATTTGGCCAGGTTATGCAGTTTGCATTGAGGCACAATTGTGCCTGCCTTGCTCTGTCTCAGTTGCAAACATTCAGGCGTGGCAGCCAGATAGGCTGGTCCCCGAAGGACACTGCCAGCGGACTGGGTATATCTGCTTCCTGTTCTTCTCACCTGAGTGCTACTGATTCCAGCTTTGATGGCTACACTCTACTAAACCGGCAGTGTCCATCCAGCACTATGTATGGCACTGCCTACATGTGGCTATAATTAGTCCTCGGTTGGGATCAGCCGAATGACCTCTGCCGGGAACACTCATAATGAGGTTCGGAGTTATTGCAATATAGGAGACTTTCACTGCTTTCAAGTCTTCTCAGGAAGGATTCCGGAATGTTGTTCCCCGCAGGCCTCCGGCTGTTCCGAGTGAACATCTCTTTGTAAATCACCCATTGTTTCTTGTACAGCCGTGAAATTTGGCCAGGTTATGCACTTTGCACTGTTGCACAATTGCGCCTGCCTAGCTCAGCCGCGGTGGCAAACATTCAGGCATGGCAGCCAGATAGGCTGGTCTCCGAAGGACACTGCCAGCGGAGTGGGTATATCTGCATCACGTTCTTCTCACCTGAGTGCTAGTGATTGCAGGTTTGACGGCTACACTCTACTCAACCGGAAAAGTAAGTTGAACCTCAAATTATGGCACTTTGTGAAAGTGTTGAGAACTAGAGCTGAGTTGTTTGGCACGCCACCACTGTCGATCTAGCACTATGGCTGGCAATGCCTACATCTGGCTCTAATTAGTCCACTGTTGTGTTCAGCCGAATGACCTCTGCTGGGAACACTCAGAATGAGGTTCTGATTTATTGCAACACAGGAGCGATTCACTGCTTTCAAGGCTTCTTCGGAAGGATTCCGGAATGTTGCTGCCGGCAGGGCTACGGCTGTTCCGGGTGAACATCTCCTTGTAAATTCCCCGTGGTTTCTTGTACACCCGTGAAATTGGGCCAGATTATGCAGGTTGCATTCCTGTACAATTGCGAATGCCTAGCTCTGCCGCGGTGGCATACATTCAGGCGTGGCAGCCAGATAGGCTGGTCCCCGTAAGACATTGCCAGCGAACTGCATATATCTGTTTCCCATTCTTCTCACCTGAGTGCTACTGATTCCAGTTTTGACGGCTACACTCTACCCAACCGGAGCACTAAGTTGAATCTCAACTTATGGCACTTTGTGAAAGTGTTGAGAACTAGAGCTCAATTGTTTGGCACGCCACCACTGTCCATCCAGCAGTATGGACAGCAGAGTCTACATCTGGCTCTAATTAGTCCACGGTTGTGTTCAGCCGAATGACCTCTGCCGGGAACACTCAGAATGAGGTTCTGAGTTATTGCAACATAGGAGCGTTTCACTGCTTTCAAGGATTCACAGGAAGAATTCCGGAAATTTGCTGCCACCAGGCCTCCGGCTCTTCCGGATGATGATCTCATTGTGAATCCCCCGTGGTTTCTTGGACACCCGTGAAATTTGGCCAGGTTATGCAGTTTGCATTGCTGCACAATTGCGCCTGCCTAGCTCTGCCGCGGTTGCAAACATTCAGGCGTGGCAGCCAGATAGGCTGGTCGCCGTAGGACACTGCCAGCGGACTGGGTATATCTGCTTCCCATTCTTCTCACCTGAGTGCTACTGATTCCTGCTTTGACGGCTACAATCTACTCAACCGGAGCAGTAAGTTGAACCTCAAATTATGGCACTTTGTGAAAGTTTGGAGAACGAAAGCTCAGTTGTTTTCCAATCGAAAACACTGCCGATATCTGGCTCTAATTAGTCCATTGCTACATGTGGCTCTAATTAGTCCACTGCCTACATCTGGCTCTAATTAGTCCACGGTTGTGTTCAGCCGAATGACCTCTGCCGGGAACACTCAGAATGAGGTTCTGAGTTATTGCAACATAGGAGCGTTTCACTGCTTTCAAGGCTTCTCAGGAAGGATTCCGGAATCTTGCTGTCGGTAGGTTTCCGACTGATCTGGGTTAAGATCTCCTTGTAAATCCCGCGTTGTTTCTTGTACACCCGTGAAATTTGGCCAGGTTATGAAGTTTGCTTTGCTGCACAATTGCGCCTGCCTAGCTCTGTCGCGTTGGCAAACATTCAGGCATGGCATCCAGATAGGCTGCTCCCCATAGGACACTGGCAGCGGATTGGGTATATCTGCTTCCGGTTCTTCTGACCTGAGTGCTACTGATTTCAGCTTTGACAGCTTCACTCTAGTCAACCGGAGCAGTAAGTTGAAGCTCAACTTAGTGCACTTTCTGAAAGTGTTGAGAACTAGAACTCAGATGTTGGGCATGTGTCCACAGTCCATCCAGCACTATGGACGGCACTGCCTACATCTGGCTCTAATTAGTCCACGGTTGTGTTCAGCCGAATGACCTCTGCTGGGAACACTCAAAATGAGATTCTGAGTTATTGCAACATAGGAGCGTTTCACTGCTTTCAAGGCTTCTTAGCAAGAATTCCGGAATCTTGCTGCCGGCAGGTCTCCGGCTGTTCCGGGTAAACATGTCCTTGTAAATCTCCCGTGGTTTCTTGCACACCCGTGAAATTTGGCCAGATAATGCAGTTTGCATTGCTGCATAATTGCGACTGCTTAGCTCTGCCCCGGTTGTAAACATTGAGGCGTGGCAGCCAGTTAGGCTGGACACCGTAGGACACTGCCAACGGACTGGGTATGTCTGCTTCCTATTCTCACCTGAGTGCTGCTGATTCTAGCTTTGACGGCTACACTCTACTCAACCAGAGCAGTAAGTTGATCCTCAACTTATGGCACTTTGTGAAAGTGTTGAGAACTAGAGCTCACTTGTTTGGCACACCATCATTGTCCAGCCAGCACTATGGACGGCACTGCATGCATCTGGCTATAGTTAGTCCACGGTTGTGTTCAGCCGAATGAGCCCTGCCGGGAACACTCACAATGAGGTTCTGAGTTATTGCAACATAGGAGCGTTTCACTGCTTTCAAGGCTTCTCAGGAAGGATTCCGGAATGTTACTGCCGGAAGGCCTCCGGCTGTTCCCGGTGAACATCTCCTTGTAAATCCCCCGTGGTTTCTTGTACACCCGTGAAATTTGGCCAGGTTATGCAGTTTGCATTGCTGCACAATTGCGTCTGTCTAGCTCTGCCGCGGTTGCAAACATTCAGGCGTGGCAGCCAGATAGGCTGGTCCCTGTAGGACACTGCCAGCAGACTGGGTCTATCTGCTTCCCGTTCTTCTCACCTGAGTGCTACTGATTCCAGATTTGTTGCCTACAATCTACTCAACCGGAGCAAAAAGTTGAACCACAACTTATGGCACTTTATTTAAGTGTTGAGAACTAGAGCTCAGTTGTTTGGCATGCCACCACTGTCCATCCAGCACTATGGACGGCACTGCCTACATCTGGCTCTAAGTAGTCCATGGTTGTGTTCAGCCGAATGACCTCTGCCGGGAACACTCAGAATGAGATTCTGAGTTATTGCAAAATAGGAGCGTTTCACTGCTATCAAGGCTTCACAGGAAGAATTTTGGAATCTTGCTGCCGGCAGTCCTCCGGCTGTTCCGGGTGAACATCTCCTTGTAAATCCCCCGTGTTTTCTTGTACACCCGTGAAATTTGGACAGGTTATGCAGTTTGCATGGCTGCAGAATTGCGCCTGCCTAGCTCTGCCACGGTTGCAAACATTCAGGAGTGGCAGCCAGATTGGCTGGTTCCTGTAGGACACTGCCAGAGGACTGGGTCTATGTGCTTCCCGTTGTTCTCAAATGAGTGCTACTGATTCCAGCTTTGACGGCTACACTCTACTCAACCGGAGCAGTAAGTTGAACCTCAACTTATGGCACTTTGTGAAAGTGTTGAGAACTAGAGCTCAGTTGTTTGGAACGCCACAACAGTCCATCCAGCACTATGGACAGCAAAGCCTACATCTGGCTCTAATTAGTCCACGGTTGTGTTCAGCGGAATGACCTCTACCGGGTACACTCAGAATGAAGTTCTGAGTTATTGCAACATAGGAGCGTTTCACTGCTTTCAAGGCTTCTTAGGAAGAATTCCGGAATGTTGCTGCCGGCAGGCCTCCAGCTGTTCCGGGTGAACATCTCCTTGTAAATCCCCCGTGGTTTCTTGTACACCCGTGAAATTTGGCCTGGTTATGCAGTTTGCATTGCTGCACAATTGTGACTGCCTTGCTCTACCGCGGTTGCAAACATTCAGGCGTGGCAGCCAGATAGGCTGGTCCCCTAAGACACTGCCAGCGGACTGGGTATATCTGCTTCCCATTCTTCTCACCTGAGTGCTACTGATTCCAGCTTTGACGGCTACACTCTACTCAACCGGAGCAGTAAGTTGAACCTCAACTTATGGCACTTTGTGAAAGTTTGGAGAACTAAAGCTCAGTTGTTTTCCAATCGAAAACACTGCCTATATCTGCCTCTAATTAGTCCATTGCCTACATCTGGCTCTAATTAGTCCACTGCGTACATCTGGCTCTAATTAGTCCACGGATGAGTTCAGCCGAATGACCTCTGCTGGGAACACTCATAATGAGGTTCTGAGTTATTGCAACATAGGAGCGTTTCACTGCTTTCAAGGCTTCTCAGGAAGGATTCTGGAATCTTGCTGTCGGTAGGCCTCCGGCTGTTCTGGGTGAACATCTCCTTGTAAATCCGCCGTTGTTTCTTGTACACCCGTGAAATTTGGCCAGGTTATGCAGTTTGCTTTGCTGCACAATTGTGACTGCCTTGCTCTGCCGCGGTGGCAACCATTCAGGCATTCCAGCCAGATAGGCTGCTCCCCATAGGACACTGCCAGCGGACTGGGTGTATCCGCTTCCCGTTCTTCTCACCTGTGTGCTACTGATTCCAGCTTTGACGGCTACACTCTACTCAACCGCAGCAGTAAGTTGAACCTCAACTTCGGGCACTTTCTGAAACTGTTGAGAACTAGAGCTCAGATGTTGGGCATGAGACCACTGTCCATCCAGCACTATGGACGGCACTGTCTACATCTGGCTCTAATTAGTCCACGGTTGTGTTCAGCCGAATGACCTCTGCCGGGAACACTCAGAATGTGGTTCTGAGTTATTGCAACCGAGGAGCGTTTCGTTGCTTTCACGGCTTCTTAGGATGAATTCCGGAATCTTGCTGCTGGCAGGCCTCCGGCGGTTCTGGGTGAACATCTCCTTCTAAATCCCCCGTGGTTTATTTTACACCCATGAATTTTTGCCAGGTTATGCAGTTTGCATTGCTGCACAAATGTGCCTGCCTAGCTCTGCCAAGGTTGCAAACATTCAGGCGTGGCATCCAGATAGACTGGTCCCCATAGGACATTGCCAGCGGACTGGGTATATCTGCTTCCCGTTCTTCTCACATGAGTGCTACTGATTCCAGCTTTGACGCCTACACTCTACTCAACCGGAGCAGTAAGTTAAACCTCAACTTATGGCACTTTGTGAAAGTGTTGAGAACTAGAGCTCAGTTGTTTGGCACGCCACCACTGTCAATCCAGCACTGTGGATGGCACTGCCTACATCTGGCTCTATTAATCCACGCTTGTGTTCAGCCGCATGACCTCTGCCGGGAAAACTCAGAATCAGGTTCTGCGTTCCTGCAACATAGGAGCGTTTCACTGCTTTCAAGGCTTCTTAGGAAGGATTCTGGAAGGTTGCTGCCGGCAGGCCTCCTGCTGTTCCGGGTGAACATCTCCTTGTAAATCCCCCGTGGTTTCTTGTACACCCGTGAATTTTGGACAGGTTATGCAGTTTGCATTGCTGCACAATTGCACCTGCCAAGCTCTGCCGTGGTAGCAAACATTCAGACATAGCAGCCAGATAGGCTGGTCCACGCAGGACACTGCCAGCAGACCTTGTATATCTGCTTCCCGTTCTTTTCACCTGAGTGCTACTGATTCCAGCTTTGAAGGCTAAACTCTACTCAACCGGCAGTGTCCATCCAGCACTATGGACGGCACTGCCTACATCGGGCTCTATTAATCCACGGTTGAGTTCAGCCTAATGACCTCTGCCGGGAACAATGAGAATGAGGTTCTGTGTTATTGCAATATAGGAGCGTTTCACTGCTTTCAAGGCTTCTTAGGAAGGATTCCGAAATGTTGCTGCCGGCAGGCCTCCGGTTGTTCCGGGTGAACATCTCCTTGTAAATCCCCCGTGGTTTCTTGTACACCCGTGAATTTTGGCCAGGTTATGCAGTTTGCATTGCTGCACAATTGTGCCTGCCTAGCTCTGCCGAGGTTGCAAACATTCAGTCGTGGCAGCCAGATAGGCTGGACCCAGTAGGACACTGCAAGCGGACTGGGTATATCTGCTTCCCATTCTTCTCACCTGCGTGCTCCTGATTCCTGCTTTGCCGGCTACACTCTACTCAACCGCAGCAGTAAGTTGAACCTCAACTTATGGCACTTTGTGAAAGTGTTGAGAACTAGAGCTCAGTTGTTTGGCATGCCACGACTCTCCATCCAGCACTAAGGACAGCACTGCCTACCTCTGGCTCTAATTAGTTCACGGTTGTGTTCAGCCGAATGACCTCTGCCGGGAACACTCAGAATGAGGTTCTGAGTTATTGCAACATAGGAGCGTTTCACTGCTTTCAAGGCTTCACAGGAAGAATTCCGGAATTTTGCTGCCAGCAGGTCTCCGGCTGTTCCGGGTGAACATCTCCTTGTAAATCCCCGTGGTTTCTTGTACACCGGTGAAATTTTGCCAGGTTATGCAGTTTGCATTGCTGCACAATTGCGCCTGCCTAGCTCTGCCACGGTTGCAAACATTCCGGTGTGGCAGCCACATAGGCTGGTCCCCGTAAGACATTGCCAGCGGACTGGGTTTATCTGCTTCCCTTTCTTCTCACCTGAGTGCTACTGATTCCAGCTTTGACGGCTACACTCTACTCAAGCGCAGCAGTAAGTTGAAACTCATCTTATGGCACTTTGTGAAAGTGTTGAAAACTAGAGCTCAGTTGTTTGGCACGCCACCACTGTCCATCCAGGACTACGGACCGTAATGCCTACATCTGACTCTAATTAAACCACGGTTGTGTTCAGCCGAATGACCTCTGCCTGGAACACTCAGAATGAGCTTCTGAGTTATTGCAACATAGGAGCATTTCACTGCTTTCAAGGCTTCTTACCAAGGATTCCGGAATGTTGCTGCTGGGAGGCCTCCGGATGTCCCGGGTGAACATCTCCTTGTAAATCCCCCGTGGTTTCTTGGTCACCCGTGAAATTTGGCCAGCGTATGCAGTTTGCATTGCTACACAATTGCGCCTCCCTAACTCTGCCGCGGTTGCAAACATTCAGGCTTGGCAGCCAGATAGGCTGGACCCCGTAGGACACTGCCAGCAGACTGGGTATATCTGCTTCCCGTTCTCACCTGAGTGCTACTGATTTTAGCTTTGACGGCTACACTCTACTCAACCGCACCAGTAAGTTGAACCTCAACTTATGGCACTTTGTGAAAGTGTTGAGAACTAGAGCTCAGTTGTTTGGCACGCGACCACTTTCCATTCAGCACTATGGAGGAACTGCCTACATCTGGCGCTAATTATTCCACGGTTGTGTTCAGCCGAATGACCTCTGCCGGGAACACTCAGAATGAGGTTCTCAGTTATTTCAACATAGGAGCGTTTCACTGCTTTCAAGGCTTCTTAGGAAGAATTCCAGAAACTTGTGGCCGACAGGCTTCCGGCTATTCCGGGTGAACGTCTCCTTGTAAATCCCAAGTGCTTTCTTGCACACCCGTGAAATTTTGCCAGGTTATGCAGTTTGCATTGCTGCACAATTGCGTCTGCCTAGCTCTGCCGCGGTTGCAAACATTCAGGCGTGGCAGCCAGATAGGCTGGTCCCCATAGGACACTGCCAGCGGACTGGGTCTATCTGCTTCCCGTTCTTCTCACCTGAGTGCTACTGATTCCAGATTTGCTGCCTCCACTCTACTCAACCGGAGCAAAAAGTTGAACCACAACTTATGGCACTTTGTGAAAGTGTTGAGAACTAGAACTCAGTTGTTTGGCATGCCACCATTGTCCATCCAGCACTATGGACGGCACTGCCTACATCTGGCTCTAAGTAGTCCATGGTTGTGTTCAGCCGAATGACCTCTGCCGGGAACACTCAGAATGAGGTTCTGAGTTATGGCAACATAGGTGCGTTTCACTGCTTTCAAGGCTTCACAGGAAGAATTCCATAATCTGGCTGCGCGCAAGCCTCTGGCTGTTCCGGGTGAACATCTCCTTGTAAATCCCCCCTGGTTTCTTGTAAAACCGTGAAATTTGGCTAGGTTATGCAGTTTGCATTGCTGCACAATTGCGCCTGCCTAGCTCTGCCGCGCTTGCAAACATTCAGGAGCGGCAGCCAGATAGGCTGGTCCCCGTAGGACACTGCCAGCGGACTGGGTCTATCTGCTTCCCGTTCTTCTCACCTGAGTGCTACTGATTCCAGCTTTGACTGCTACACTCTACTCAACCGTTGAAGTAGTTGAACCTCAACCTATGGCAATTTGTAAAAGACTTGAGAAATAGAGCTCAGTTGTTTGCCACGCCACCACTGTCCATCCAGCACTATGGACGGAACTGCATACATTTGGCTCTAATAAGTTCTTGGTTGTGTTCAGCCAAATGACCCCTGCCGGGAATACTCAGAATGGGGTTCTGAGTTATGGCAACCTAGGATCATTTCACTGCTTTCAAGGCTTCGTGAGAAGAATTCCGGAATGTTGCTGCCGGCAGGCCTCCGGCTGTTCCGAGTTAACATCTCCATATAAATCCCGCGTGGTTTCTTGTACACGCGTGAAATTTGGCCAGGGTATGCAGTTTGCATTGCTGCACAATTGCGCCTGGCTAGCTCTGCCACGTTTGCAAATATTCAGGCGTGGCAGCCAGATTTACTGATCCCTGTAGGACACTGCCAGCGGACTGGTTATATCAGCTTCCCGTTCTTCTCACCTCAGAGCTACTGATTCCAGCTTTGACGGCTACACTCTACTCAACGGGAGCAGTAAGTTGAACCTCAACTTATGGCACTTTGTGAAAGTGTTGAGACTTAGAGCTCAGTTGTTTGGCACGCCACCACTGTCCATCCAGCACCATGGACGTCACTGCCTACATCTGGCTCTAATTAGTCCACGGTTGTGTTCAGCCGAATGACCTGTGCTGGGAACACTCAGAATGAGTTTCTGAGTTATTGCAACATAGGAGCGTTTCACTGCTTTCAAGGCTTCACAGGAAGAATTCCGGAATGTTGCTGCCGGCAGGCCTCCGGCTGCTCCGGGTGAATATCTCCTTGTAAATCCCCCGTGGTTACTTGTACACCGGTGAAATTTGGCCAGGTTATGCAGTTTGCATTGCTGCACAATTGCGCCTGCCTAGCACTGCCGTGGTTACAAACATTCAGGCGTGGTAGCCAGAGAGGCTGGACCTCGTAGGACACTACCATGGGACTCGGTATATGTGCTTCCCGTTCTTCTCACCTGAGTGCTACTGATTCCAGCTTTGACGGCTACACTGTACTCAACAGGAGCAGTAAGTTGAACCTCAACTCATGGCACTTTATGAAAGTGTTGAGAACTAGAGCTCCGTTGTTTGGCATGCCACCACGGTCCTTCCATCACTATGGACGGCACTGTGTACATCTGGCTCTAATTAGTCCACGGTTGTCTTCAGCCGAATGCCCTCTGCCAAGAAAACTCAGAATGACATTCTGAGTTGTTACAACTTAGGAGCATTTCTCTGCTTTCAAGGCTTCTTAGGAAGAATTCCCGAATGTTTTTGCCGGCAGACCTCTGGCTGTTCTGGGTGACCATCTCCTTGTAAATCCCCTGTGGTTTCTTGTACACACGTGAAATTTGGCCAGGATGTGCAGTGTGCATTGCTGCAGAATTGCGCCTGCCTAGCTCTGCCGCGGTTGCAAACATTCAGGCGTGGCAGCCAGATAGGCTGGTCCCCGTAGGACACTGCCAGCGGACTGGTTCTATCTGCTTCCCGTTCTTTTCACCTGAGTGCTACTGATTCCAGCTTTGACGGCTACACTCTACTCAATCGGAGGAGTAAGTTGAACCTCAACTTATGGCACTTTGTGAAAGTTTGGAGAACTAAAGCTCAGTTGTTTTCCAATCGAAAACACTGCCTATATCTGGCTCTAATTAGTCCATTGCCTACATCTGGCTCTAATTAGTCCACTGCCTACATCTGGCTCTAATTAGTCCACGGATGAGTTCAGCCGAATGACCTCTGCCGGGAACACTCAGAATGAGGTTCTGAGTTATTGCAACATAGGAGCGTTTCACTGCTTTCAAGGCTTCTTAGGAAGAGTTCCGGAATCTTGCAGCCAGCAGGCCTCCGGTTGTTCCCGGGGAACATCTCCTTGTAAATCCCCCGTGGTTTCTTGTACACCTGTGAAATTTTGCTAGGTTATGAAGTTTGCATTGCTCCATAATTTTGCCTGCTGAGCTCTGCCGCGGTTGCAAACATTCAGGCGTTGCAGCCAGAGAGGCTGGTCCCGGTAGGACACTGCTGACAGACTGGGTTTATCTGCTTCCCATTCTTCTCACCTGAGTGCTTCTGATTCCCGCTTTGACAGCTACAATCTACTCAAACGAAGCAGTAAGTTGAACCTCAACTTATGGCACTTTGTGATAGTGTTGAGAACTAAAGCTCAGTTGTTTGACAGGCCACCACTGTCCATTCAGCACTATGGACGGCACTGTCTGCATCAGGCTCTAATTAGTCCACGGTTGTGTTCAGCCGAATGACCTCTGCCGGAAACACTCAGAATGAGGTTCTGAGTTGTTGCAACATAGGAGCGTTTCACTGCGTTCAAGCCTTCTTAGAAAGAATTCCGGAATCTTGCTGCTGGCAGGCCTCCGGCTGTTCCGGGTTAACATCTCCTTGTAAATCCCCCGTGGTTTCTTGTACACCGGTGAAATTTGGCCAGGTTATGCAGTTTGCATTGCTGCACAATTGCGCCTGCCTAGCTTTGCCACGGTTGCAAACATTCAGGCGTGGCAGCCAGAGAGGCTGGTCCCCGTAGGACACTGCCAGAAGACTGGGAATATCTGCTTTCCGATCTTCTCACCTGAGTGCTACTGATTCCAGCTTTGACGGCTACACTCTACTCAACCGGAGCAGTAAGTTGAACCTCAACTTATGGCACTTTGTGAAAGTGTTGAGAACTAGAGCTCAGTTGTTTGGCACGCCACCACTGTCCATCCAGCACTATGGACGGCACTGCTTACATCTGGCTCTAAGAAGTTCATGGTTGTGTTCAGCCGAATGACCTCTGCCGGGAACACTCAGAATGGGGTTCTGAGTTATGGCAACATAGGAGCATTTCACTGCTTTCAAGGTTTCTTAGGAAGAATTCCGGAATCTTGCTGCCGGCTGGCCTCCAGCTGTTCCGGGTGAACATCTACTTGTAAATCCCCCGTGGTTTCTTGTACACCTGTGAAATTTGGTAAAGTTATGTAGTTTGCATTGCTGCATAATTGCGTCTGCCTATCTCTGCCGGGGTTGCAAACATTCAGGCATGGCAGCCAGATAGGCTGGTCCCCGTAGGACACTGCCAGCAGACTGGGTATATCAGTTTCCCGTTCTTCTCACCTCTGTGCTACTGATTCCAGGTTTGACGGCTATACTCTACTCAACCGGAGCAGTAAGTTGAAGCTCAACTTATGGCACTTTGTGCAAGTGTTGAGAACTAGAGCTCAGTTGTTTGGCACGCCATCACTGTCCATCCAGCACTACCGACGGCACTGCCTACATCTGGCTATAGTTAGTCCACGGTTCTGTTCAGCCGAATGACCTCTGCCGGGAAAACTCAAATGAGGTTCTGAGTTATTGCAACATAGGAGCGTTTCACTGCTTTCAAGGCTTCTTAGGAAGAATTCCAAAATCTTGCTTCCGGCAGGCCTCCTGCTGTTCAGGGAGAACATCTCCTTGTAAATCCCCCGTGGTTTCTTGTACACCCCTGAAATTTAGGGAGGTTATGCAGTTTGCATTGCTGCACAATTGCGCCGGCCTACCCATGACGCGTTTGCAAACATTCAGGCGTGGAAGCCAGATAGGCTGGTCCCAGTAGGACACAGCCAGGGGACTGGGTATATCTGCTTTCTGTTCTTCTCACCTGAGTGCTACTGATTCCAGCATTGACGGCTACAATCTACTCAACGAGAGCAGTAAGTAGAACCTCAACTTATGGCACTTTGTGAAAGTGTTGTGAACTAGATCTCAGGTGTTTGGCACGCCACAAATATCCATCCAGCACTATGGAAGGCACTGCCTATATCAGGCTCTAATTAGTCCACAGTTGTGTTCAGCTGAATGATCTCTGCCAGGAACACGTAGAATGAGGTTCTCAGTTATTGCAACCTAGGAGTGTTTCACTGCTTTCAAGGTTTCACAGGAAGAATTCCGGAATCTTGCTGCCGGCAGGCCTCCGGATGTTCCGAGGGAAATCCCCTTGTAAATGCCCCGTGGTTTCTTGTACACCCGTGAAAATTGTCCAGGTTATGCAGTTTGCATTGCTGCACAATTGCGCCTGCCTAGCTTTGCCGCGGTTGCAAACATTCAGGCAAGCAGCCAGATAGGCTGGTCCCCGTAGGACACTGCCAGCGGACTGGGTCTATCTGCTTCCCGTTCTTCTCACCTGAGTGCTACTGATTCCAGCTTTGACGGCTACACTCTACTCAACCAGAGCAGTAAGTTGAACCTCAACTTATGGCACTTTGTGAAAGTGTTAAGAACTAGAGCTCAGTTGTTTGGCACTCCACCACTGTCCATCCAACAGTATGGACGGCACTGCCTACACCTGGCTCTAATTAGTCCACGGTTGTGTTTAGCCCAATGACCTGTGCCGGGAACAATCAGAATGAGTTTCTGAGTTATTGCAACATAGGCGCGTTTCACAGCTTTCAAGGCTTCACTGGAAGAATTCCGGAATCTTGCTGCCGGTAGGCCTCCTGCTGTTCCGGGTGATCATGTCCTTGTAAATCCCCCGTGGTTTCTTGTACACCCCTGAAATTTGGGGCGCTTACGCAGTTTGCATTGCTGCACAATTGCACCTGCCTACCCCTGCCGCGCTTGCAAACATTCAGGCGTATCAGCCAGATAGGCTGGTCCCCGTAAGACACTTCCAGCAAACTGGGTCTATCTGTTTCCAGTTCTTCTCACCTGAGTGCTACTGATTCCAGCTTTGATGGCTACACTCTTCTCAACCAGACCAATAAGTTGAACGTCAACTTATGGCACTTTGTGAAAGTTTGGAGAACTAAAGCTCAGTTGTTTTCCAATCGAAAACACTGCCTATACCGAGCTCTAATTAGTCCATTGCCTACATCGGGCTCTAATTTTTCCACTGCCTACATCTGGCTCTAATTAGTCCACGGATGAGTTCAGCCGAATGACCTCTGCCGGGAACACTCAGAATGAGGTTCTGAGTTATTGCAACATAGCAGCGTTTCACTGCTTGCAAGGCTTCTTAGGAAGAATTCCGGAATCTTGCTGCCGGCAGGCCTCTGGCTGTTCCGGGTGAACATCTAATTATACATCCCCCGTGGTTTCTTGTACACCCGTGAAATTTGGCCAGTTAATGCAGTTTGCATTGCTGCACAATTGCGCCTGCCTAGCTCTGCCGCAGTTGCAAACATTCAGGCGTGGCAGCCAGAAAGGCTGTTCCACGTAGGACACTGCCAGCAGACTTGGTATATCTGCTTCTCGTTCTTCTCAACTGAGTGCTACTGATTCCAGCGTTGATTGCTACACTCTACTCAACCGAAGCAGTAAGTTGAACCTCAATTTATGGCACGTTGTGCACGTTTGGAGAACTAGAGCTCAGTTGTTTAGCATGCGACCACTGTCCCCCCAGCACTATGGATGGCACTGCCTATATCTGGCTCTAATTAGTCCTCGGTTGTGTTCAGCCGAATGACCTCTGTCGGGAACACTAAAAATGAGGTTCTGAGTTATTGCAACATACGAGCGTTTCACTGCGTTCAAGGTTTCTTAGGAAGATTCCGGAATCTTGCTGCCGGCTGGCCTCCGGATGTTCCGGGTGAACATCTCCTTGTAAATCCCCAGTGGTTTCTTGTACACCTGTGAAATTAGGCCAAGTTATGCAGTTTGCATTGCTGCATAATTGCGACTGCCTATCTCTGCCGGGGTTGCAAACATTCAGGCGTGGCAGCCAGTAAGGCTGGTCCCCGTAGGACACTGCCAGCAGACTGGGTATATCTGCTTCCCGTTCTTCTCACCTGAGTGCTACTGATTCCAGCTTTGACGGCTACACTCTACTCAACCGGAGCAGTAAGTTGAACCTCAACTTATGGCACTTTGTGCAAGTGTTGAGAACTAGAGCTCAGTTGTTTGGCACGCCACCACTGTCCATCCAGCACTATGGACGGCACTGCCTACATCTGGCTATAGTTAGTCCACGGTTGTGTTCAGCCGAATGACCTCTGCCGGGAACAGTCAAAATGAGGTTCTGAGATATTGCAACATAGGAGCGTTTCACTGCTTTCAAGGCTTCTTAGGAAGAATTCCAGAATCTTGCTGCCAGCAGGCCTCCTGCTGTTCAGGGTGAACATCTCCTTGTAAATCCCCCGTGGTTTCTTGTACACCCCTGAAATTTGGGGAGGTTATGCAGTTTGCATTGCTGCACAATTGCGCCTGCCTTCCCCTGCCGCGGTTGCAAACATTCAGGCGTGGCAGCCAGATAGGCTGGTCCCCGTAGGGCACTGCTAGGGACTGGTTATATCTGCTTTCCTTTCTTCTCACCTGAGTGCTACTGATTCCAGCTTTGACGGCTACACTCTACTCAACCGGAGCACTAAGTAGAACCTCAACGTATGGCACTTTGTGAAAGTGTTGTGAACTAGATCTCAGGTGTTTGGCACGCCACCAATATCCATTCAGCACTATGGACGGCACTGCCTATATCTGGCTCTAATTACTCCACAGTTGTGTTCAGCCGAATGATCTCTGCGGGGAACACTCAGAATGAGGTTCTGAGTTATTGCCACCTAGGTGCGTTTCACTGCTTTCAAGGTTTCACAGGAAGAATTCCGGAATCTTGTTGCCGGCAGGCCTCCGGCTCTTCCGGGTGAAATCCCCTTGTATATCCCCCGTGGTTTCTCGTACACCCGTGAAATTTGGCCAGGTTATGCAGTTTGCATTGCTGCACATTTCCGCCTGCATAGCTCTGCCGTGTTTACAAACATTCAGGCGTGGCAGCCAGAAAGGCTGGTCATCGTAGGACACTGCCAGCGGACTGGGTCTACCTGCTTCCCGTTCTACTCAACTCAGTGCTACTGATTCCAGCTTTGACGTGTACACTCTACTCGACCGGAGCAGTAAGTTGAACCTCAACTTATGGCAATTTGAGAAAGTTTGGAGAACTAAAGCTCAGTTGTTTTCCAATCGAATACACTGCCTATATCTGGCTCTAATTAGTCCATTGCCTACATCTGGCTCTAATTAGTCCACTGCCTACATCTGGCTCTAATTAGTCCACGGATGAGTTCACCTGAATAACCTCTGCCGGGAACACTCAGAATGAGGTTCTGAGTTATTGCAACATAGGAGCGTTTCACTGCTTTCAAGGCTTCTTAGGAAGGATTCCGGAATCTTGCTGCCGGGAGGCCTCTGTCTGTTCCGGGTGAACATCTCCTTGTAAATCCGCCGTGGTTTCTTGTACACCCGTCAAATTTGGCCAGGGTATGCAGTTTGCATTGCTGCACAATTGTGCCTGCCTAGCTCTGCCGGGATTGCAAAGATTCAGGCGTGGCAGCCAGATATGCTGGTCCCCGTAGGACACTGCCAGCGAACTGGGTATATATGCTTCCCGTACTTCTCACCTGAGTGCTACTGATTCCAGCTTTGACGGCTACACTCTACTCAACCGGAGCAGTAAGTTGAACCTCAACTTATGGCACTTTGTGAAAGTGTTGAGAACTAGAACTCAGTTGTTTGACACGCCACAACTGTCCATCCAGCACTATGGAGGCACTGCATACATTTGACTCTAATTAGTCCACCGTCGTGTTCAGCCGAATGACCTCTTCCAGGAACACTCAGAATGAGGTTCTGAGTTAGTGCAACATAGGAGAGTTTCACTGCTTTCAAGGCTTCTTAGGAAGAAGTCCGGAATATTGCTGCCGGCAGGCCTCTGGCTGTTCCGAGTGATCATCTCCATGTAAATCCCCCGTGGTTTCTTGTACACCCGTGAAATTTGGCCAGGTTATGCAGTTTGCATTGCTGCACAATTGCACCTGCCAAGCTCTGCCACGGTTGCAAACATTCAGGCGTGGCAGCCAGATAGGCTGGTCCCCATAGGACACTGCCAGCGGACTGGGTCTATCTGCTTCCCGTTCTTCTCACCTGAGTGCTACTGATTCCAGCTTTGACGGCTACACTCTACTCAACCGGAGCACTAAGTTGAACCTCAACTTATGGCACTATGTGAAAGTGTTGAGAACTACAGCTCAGTTGTTTGGCACGACACCACTGTCCATCCAGCACTATGGACGGCGCCACATTCATCTAGCTGTAATTGGTCCACGGTTGTGTTCAGCCGAATGACCTCTGCCGTGAACACTCAGAATGAGGTTCTGAGTTATGGCAACATAGGTGCGTTTCACTGCTTTCAAGGCTTCTTCGGAAGGATTCCGGAATCTTGCTGCCGGCAGGCCTCTGTCTGTTCCGGGTGAACATCTCCTTGTAAATCCCCCGTGGTTTCTTGTACACCCGGGAAATTTGGCCAGGTTATGCAGTTTGCATTGCTGCACAATTGCGCCTACCTAGCTCTGCCGCAGTGGCAAACATTCAGGCGTGACAGGCAAATAGGCGGGTCCCCGTAGGACTCTGCCATCAGACTGGGTCTATCTGCTTCCCGTTCTTCTCACCTGAGTGCTACTGATTCCAGCTTTGACGGCTACACTCTACTCAACCGTTGAAGTAGTTGAACCTCAACCTATGGCAATTTGTAAAAGACTTGAGAAATAGAGCTCAGTTGTTTGGCACGCCACAACTGTCCATCCAGCACTATGGACGGAACTGCATACATTTGGCTCTAATAAGTTCTTGGTTGTGTTCAGCCAAATGACCCCTGCCGGGAACACTCAGAATGGGGTTCTGAGTTATGGCAACATAGGAGCATTTCACTGCTTTCAAGGCTTCTTGAGAAGAATTCCGGAATGTTGCTGCCGGCAGGCCTCCGGCTGTTCTGAGTTAACATCTCCATATAAATCCCACGTGGTTTCTTTTACACCCGTGAAATTTGGCCAGGTTATGCAGTTTGCATTGCTGCACAATTGCGCCTGGCTAGCTCTACCACTTTTGCAAACATTCAGGCGTGGCAACCAGATTTACTGATCCCTGTAGGACACTGCCAGTGGACTGCGTATATCAGCTTCCCGTTCTTCTCACCTGAGTGCTTCTGATTCCAGCTTTGACGGCTACACTCTACTCAACGGGAGCAGTAAGTTGAACCTCAACTTATGGCACTTTGTGAAAGTGTTGAGACCTAGATCTCAGTTGTTTGGCACGCCACCACTGTCCATCCAGCACCATGGACGTCACTGCCTACATCTGGCTCTAATTAGTCCACGGTTGTGTTCAGCTGAATGAACTCTGCCAGGTACACTCAGAATGAGGTTCTGAGTTATTGCAACATAGGAGCGTTTCACTGCTTTCCAGGCTTCACAGGAAGAATTCCGGAATGTTGCTGCCGGCAGGCCTCCGGCTGCTCCGGGTGAATATCTCCTTGTAAATCCCCCGTGGTTACTTGTACACCGGTGAAATTTGGCCAGGTTATGCAGTTTGCATTGCTGCACAATTGCGCCTGCCTAGCACTGCCGTGGTTACAAACATTCAGGCGTGGTAGCCAGAGAGGCTGGACCTCGTAGGACACTACCATCGGACTGGGTATATGTTCTTCCCGTTCTTCTCACCTGAGTGCTACTGATTCCAGCTTTGACGGCTACACTCTACTCAACAGGAGCAGTAAGTTGAACCTCAACTTATGGCACTTTATGAAAGTGTTGAGAACTAGAGCTCCGTTGTTTGGCATGCCACCACGGTCCTTCCATCACTATGGACGGCACTGTGTACATCTGGCTCTAATTAGTCCACGGTTGTCTTCAGCCGAATGCCCTCTGCCAAGAAAACTCAGAATGAGATTCTGAGTTGTTACAACTTAGGAGCATTTCTCTGCTTTCAAGGCTTCTTAGGAAGAATTCCCGAATGTTTTTGCCGGCAGACCTCTGGCTGTTCCGGGTGACCATCTCCTTGTAAATCCCCTGTGGTTTCTTGTACACACGTGAAATTTGGCCAGGATATGCAGTGTGCATTGCTGCACAATTGCGCCTGCCTAGCTCTGCCGCGGTTGCAAACATTCAGGCGTGGCAGCCAGATAGGCTGGTCCCCGTAGGACACTGCCAGCGGACTGGTTCTATCTGCTTCCCGTTCTTTTCACCTGAGTGCTACTGATTCCAGCTTTGACGGCTACACTCTACTCAATCGGAGCAGTAAGTTGAACCTCAATTTATGGCATTTTGTGAAAGTATTGACACCTAGAGCTCAGTTGTTTGGCCCGCCACAACTGTCCATCCAGCACTATGGACGGCACTGCCTATATCTGGCTCTAATTAGTCCAGGGTTGTGTTCAGGCGAATGACCTCTGCGGGGAACACTCAGAATGAGGTTCTGAGTTGTTGCAACATAGGAGCGTTTCACTGCTTTCAAGGCTTCTTAGGAAGCATTCCGGAAACTTGCTGTGGACAGGCCTCCCTCTTTTCCTGGTGAACATCTCCTTGTAAATCCCCCGTGTTTTCTTGTACACCCATGAAATTTGGCGAGGTTATGCAGTTTGCATTGCTGCACAATTGTGCCTGCCTTGCTCTGCCGAGGTTGCAAACATTCAGGCACGGCAGCAAGATAAGTGGTCCCCGTTGAACGCTGCCAGCGGACTGGGTCTATCTGCTTCCTGTTCTTCTCTCCTGAGTGCTACTGATTCCAGCTTTGACGGCTACACTCTACTCAACCGGAGCAGTAAGTTGAACCTCAACTTATGACACTTTGTGAAAGTGTTGAGAACTAGAGCTCAGTTGTTTGGCACCCCAACCCCTGTCCATCCAGGTCCATGGACGTCACTGCCTACATCTGGCTCTAATTAGTCCACGGTTGTGTTCAGCCGAATGACCTGTGCCGGGAACACTCAGAATGAGGTTCTGAGTTATTGCAACATAGGAGCGTTTCACTGCTTTCAAGGCTTCTCAGGAAGAATTCCGGAATGTTGCTGCCGGCTGGCCTCCGGCTGTTCCGGGTGAACATCTCCTTGTAAATCCCTCGTGATTTCTTGTACACCCATGAAATTTGGCCAGGTTATGCAGTATGAATTGCTGCATAATTGCGCCTGCCGAGCTCTGGCGTGGTTGCAAACATTCAGGCGTGGTAGCCAGAGAGGCTGTACCTCGTAGGACACTACCATCGGACTGGGTATATGTGCTTCCCGTTCTTCTCACCTGAGTGCTACTGATTCCAGCTTTGACGGCTCCACTGTACTCAACAGGAGCAGTAAGTTGAACCTCAACTTATGGCACTTTATGAAAGTGTTGAGAACTAGAGCTCCGTTGTTTGGCATGCCACCACGGTCCTTCCATCACTATGGACGGCACTGTGTACATCTGGCTCTAATTAGTCCCCGGTTGTCTTCAGCTGAATGCCCTCTGCCGAGAACACTCAGAATGACATTCTGAGTTGTTGCAACTTAGGAGCATTTCTCTACTTTCAAGGCTTCATAGGAAGAATTCCCGAATGTTTTTGCCGGAAGGCCTCTGGCTATTCCGGGTGACCATCTCCTTGTAAATCCCCTGTGGTTTCTTGTACAACCGTGAAATACAGCCAGGTTATGCAGTTTGCATTGCTGCACAATTGTGCCTGCCTAGCTCTGACACGGTTGCACACTTTCAGGCGTGGCAGCCAGATAGGCTGGTCCCCGTAGGAAACTGCCAGCGGACTGGGTATATCTGATTCCCGTTTTTCTCGCCTGAGTGCTACTGATTCCAGCTTTGACGGCTACACTCTACTCAACCGGAGCATTAAGTTCAACCTCAACTTAGGGCACTTTGTGAAAGTGTTGAAAACTAGAGCTAAGTTGTTTGGCATTCCAGCACTGTCCCTCCAGCACTATGGACGGCACTGCCTACATCGGGCTCTAATTAATCCACCTTTGTGTTCAGCCGAATGACCTCTGCCGGGAACACTCAGAATGAGGTTCTGAGTTATTGCAACATAGGAGCGTTTCACTGCTTTCAAGGCTTCTTAGGAAGAATTCCGGAATCTTGCTGGGGGCAGGCCTCCGGCTGTTCCGGGTTAACATGTCCTTGTAAATCCCCCGTGGTTTCTTGTACACCCGTGAAATTTCGCCAGGTTATGAAGTTTGTATTGCTGCACAATTGCGCCTGCCTAGCTCTGCCGCGGTTGCAAATATTCAGGCGTGGCAACCAGATAGGCTGGTCCCTGTAGGACACTGCCAGCGGACTGGGTATATCTGCTTCCCGATCTTCTCACCTGAGTGCTACTGATGCCAGCTTTGACGGCTACACTCTACTCAACCGGAGCAGTAAGTTGAACCTCAACTTATGGCACTTTGTGAAAGTGTTGAGAACTAGAGCTCAGTTGTTTGGCAAGCCACCACTGTCCATCCAGCACTATGGATGGCACTGCCTACATCTTTCTCTAATTAGTCCACGGTTGTGTTCACATAAATGAACTCTGCCAGGAGCACTCAGAATGAGGTTCTGAGTTACTGAAACATAGGAGCGTTTCACTGCTTTCAAGGCTTCTTAGGATGAATTCCGGAATGTTGCTGTGGGCAGGCCTCCGGCTGTTCCGGGTGAACATGTCCTTGTAAATCCCCCGTGGTTTCTTGTACACCCGTGAAATTTGTCCAGGTTATGCAGTTTGAATTGCTGCATGATTGCGACTGCTTAGCTCTGCCGCAGTTGCAAATATTGAGGCGTGGCAGACAGATAGGCTGGACACCGTAGGACACTGCCAGCGGACTGGGTATATCTGCTTCTCGTTCTTCTCACCTCAGTGCTATTGATTCTAGCTTTGACGGCTACACTCTACTCAACCGAAGCAGGAAGTTGAACCTCTACTTATGGCACTCTGTTAAAATTTGGAGAACTAGAGCTCAGTTGTTTGGTACGCTACGACTGTCCATTAAGCACTATGGACGGCACTGCCTACATCTTGCTATAGTTAGTCCACCGTTGTGTTCAGCCGAATGACCTCTGCCAGGAACACTCAGAATGACCTGCTGAGTTATTGCAACATAGGAGCTTATCACTGCGTTCAAGGCTTCTTAGGAAGAATTCCGGAATCTTGCTGCCGGCAGGCCTCTGGCTGTTCCGAGTGAACATCTCCTTGTATTTCCTCGTGGTTTCTTGTACACCCGTGAAATTTGGCCAGGTAATGCAGTTTGCATTGCTGCATAATTGCGACTGTCTAGCCCTGTCGCGGTTGCAAACATTCAGGCGTGTCAGCCAGACAGGCTAGTCCCTGTAGGACTCTGCCAGCGGAGTGGGTATATCTGCTTCTCGTTCTTCTCACCTGAGTGCTACTGATTCCAGCTTTGACGGCTACACTCTACTCAACTGGAGCAGTAAGTTGAACCTCAACTTATGGCACTTTGTGAACGTTTGGAGAACTAGAGCTCAGTTGTTTAGCATTTGACCCCTGTCCGCCAAGCACTATGAACGGCACTGCCTACATCTGGCTCTAATTAGTCTTCGGTTGTGTTCAGCCGAATGACCTCTGTCGGGAACACTCAAAATGAGGTTCTCAGTTATTGCAACATAGGAGCGTTTCACTTCGTTCAAGGTTTCTTAGGAAGAAATCCGGAAACTTGCTGCCGGCTGGCCTCCAGCTGTTCCGGGTGAACATCTACTTGTAAATCCCCCGTGGTTTCTTGTACACCTGTGAAATTTGGCAAAGTTATGTAGTTTGCATTGCTGCAGAATTGCGACTGCCTATCTCTGCCGGGGTTGCAAACATTCAGGCATGGCAGCCAGATAGGCTTGTCCCCGTAGGACACTGCCAGCGGACTGCATATATCAGCTTCCCGTTCTTCTCACCTCAGTGCTACTGATTTCAGCTTTGACAGCTACACTCTACTCAACCGGAGCAGTAAGTTGAACCTCAAATTATGGCACTTTGTGCAAGTGTTGAGAACTAGAGCTCAGTTGTTTGGCATGCCACCACTGTCCATCCAGCACTACTGACGGCACTGCCTACATCTGGCTATAGTTAGTCCACGGTTCTCTTCAGCCGAATGACCTCTGCCGGGAACACTCAGAATGAGGTTCTGAGTTATTGCAACATAGGAGCGTTTCACTGCTTTCAAGGCTTCTTAGGAAGAATTCCAGAATCTTGCTTCCGACAGGCCTCCTGCTGTTCAGGGAGAACATCTCCTTGTAAATCCCCCGTGGTTTCTTGTACACCCCTGAAATTTAGGAAGGTTATGCAGTTTGCATTGCTGCACAATTGCGCCAGCCTACCCATGACGCGGTTGCAAACATTCAGGCGTGGCAGCCAGATAGGCTGGTCCCCATAGGACAATGCCAGCGGACTGGGTATAACTGCTTCGGGTTCTTCTCACCTGAGTGTTACTGATTCCAGCTTTGACGGCTACACTCTACTCAACCGGAGCAGTAAGTTGAACCTCAACTTATGTCACTTTGTGAAAGTGTTGAGAAGTAGAGCTCAGTTGTTTGGCATGCCACCACTCTCCCTCCAGCAGTATGGACAGCACTGCCTACATCTGGCTCTAATTAGTCCACGGTTGTGTTCAGCCGAATGACCTCTTCCGGGAACACTCAGAATGAGGTTCTGAGTTATTGCAACAAAGGAGGTTTCACTGCTTTCAAGGCTTCTTAGGAAGGATTCCGGAAACTTGCTGCAGGCAGGCCTCGGGCTGTTCCGGGTGAACATCTCCTTGTAAATCCACCGTGCTTTCTTGTAAACCCGTGAAAATTTGCCAGGTTATGAAGTTTGTATTGCTGCACAATTGCGCCTGTCTAGCTCTGCCGCGTTTGAAAATATTCAGGCATGGCAATCAGATAGGCTGGTCCCCGTAGGACATTGCCAGCGGACTGGGTATAGCTGCTTCCCCTTCTTCTCACCTGAGTGCTACTGATTCCACCATTGACGGCTACACTCTACACAACCGGAGCAGTAAGTTGAACCTCAACTCATGGCACTTTGTGAAAGTGTTGAGAACTAGAGCTCAATTGTTTGGCACGCCACCACTGTCCATCCAGCACTATGGACGGCACTGCCTACATCTGGCTATAATGAGTCCACGGTTGATTTGAGCCGAATGACCTCTGCTGCGAACACTCAGAATGAGGTTCTGAGTTATTGCCACATAGGAGCGTTTCACTGCTTTCAAGGCTTCTTAGGAAGGATTCCGGAATGTTGCTGCCGGCAGGCCTCTGGCTGTTTCGTGTGAACATCTCATTGTAAATCCGCCGTGGTTTCTTGTACACCCGTCAAATTTGGCCAGGTTATGCAGTTTGCATTGTTGCACAATTGTGCCTGCAAAGCTCTGCCGCGATTGCAAACATTCAGGCGTGGCAGCCAGATATGCTGGTCCCCGTAGGACACTGCCAGCGGACTGGGTATATCTGCTTCCCGTTCTTCTCACCTGAGTGCTACTGATTCCAGCTTTGACGGCTACACTCTACTCAACCGGAGCAGTAAGTTGAACCTCAACTTATGGCACTTTGTGAAAGTGTTGAGAACTAGAGCTAGGTTGTTTGGCAAGCCACCACTGTCCATCCAGCAATATGGACGGCACTGCCTACATCTTTCTCTAATTAGTCCACGGTTGTGTTCAGCCGAAGGAACTCTGCCGGGAACATTCAGAATGAGGTTCTGAGTTACTGAAACATAGGAGCGTTTCACTGCTTTCAAGGCTTCTTAGGAAGAATTCCGGAATCTCGCTGGGGCCAGGCCTCCGGCTGTTCCGGGTGAACATGTCCTTGTAAATCCACCGTGGTTTCTTGTATACCCGTGAAATTTGGCCAGGTTATGCAGTTTGAATTGCTGCATAATTGCGACTGCTTAGCTCTGCCGTGGTTGCCAATATTGAGGCGTGGCAGACAGATAGGCTGGACACCGTAGGACACTGCCAGCGGACTGGGTATATCTGCTTTTCATTCTTCTCACCTGAGTGCTGCTGATTCTAGCTTTGACGGCTACACTCTACTCAACCGAAGCAGGAAGTTGAACCTCTACTTATGGCACTCTGTTAAAGTTTGGAGAACTAGAGCTCAGTTGTTTGGCACGCCACGACTGTCCATTAAGCACTATGGACGTCACTGCTTACATCTGGCTATAGTTAGTCCACGGTAGTGATCAGCCGAATGAGCTCTGTTGGGAACACTCACAATACGGTTCTAAGTTATTGCAACATAGGAGTGTTTCACTTCGTTAAAGGTTTCTTAGGAAGAATTCTGGAATCTTGCTGCCCGCAGTCCTCCGGTTGTTCCGAGTGAATATCTCCTTGTAAATCCGCCGTGGTTTCATGTACACCCGTGAAATTTGGCTAGGTTATGCAGTTTGTATTGCTGCATAATTGCGCCTGCCTAGCTCTGGCGCGGTTGCAAACATTCAGGCGTGGCAGACAGATAGGCTGGTCAGCGTAGGACACTGCCAGCGGACTGGGTATATCTGCTTCCAGTTCTTCTCACCTGAGTGCTACTGATTCCAGCTTTGACGGCTACACTCTGCTCAAACGGCGAAGTAAGTGGAACCTCAATCTATGGCAATTTGTAAAAGTCTTGAGAACTAGAGCTCAGTTGTTGGCACGCCACCACTGTCCATCCAGCACTATGGACGGCACTGACTACATCTGGCTCTAATAAGTTCATAGTTGTGTTCAGCCGAATGACCTCTGCCGGAAACACTCAGAATGGGGTTCTGAGTTATGGCAACATAGGAGCATTTCACTGCTTTCAAGGCTTCTTAGGAAGGATTCCGGAATCTTGCTGCCGGCAGGCCTCCGGCTGTTCCGGGTGTATATGTCCTCGTAAATGCGCCGTGGTTTCTTGTACACCCGTGAAATTTGGCCAGGTTATGCAGTTTGCATTGCTGCACAATTGTACCTGCCAAGCTCTGCCACGGTTGCAAACATTCAGGCGTGGCAGCCAGATAGGCTGGTCCCCGTAGGACACTGCCAGCGGACTGGGTCTATCTGCTTCCCGTTCTTCTCACCTGAGTGCTACTGATTCCAGCTTTCACGCCTACACTCTACTCAACCGGAGCAGTAAGTTGAACCTCAACTTATGGCACTTTGTGAAAGTGTTGAGAACTAAATCTCAGTTGTTTTCCAATTGAAAACAATGCCTATATCTGGCTCTAATTAGTCCATTGCCTACATCTGGCTCTAATTATTCTACTGCTTACATCTGGCTCTAATAAGTCCACGGTTGTGTTCAGCCGAATGAACTCTGCCGGAAAAACTCAGAATGAGGTTCTGAGTTATTGCAACATAGGAGCGTTTCACTGCTTTCCAGGCTTCTTAGGAAGAATTCCAGAATCTTGCTGCCAGCAGGCCTCTGGCTGTTCCGGGTGAACGTCTCCTTGTACATCCCCCGTGGTTTCTTGTACACCAGTGAAATTTGGCCAGGTTATGCAGTTTGCATTGAGGCACAATTGTGCCTGCCTTGGTCTGTCTCGGTTGCAAACATTCAGGCGTGGCAGCCAGATAGGCTGGTCCCCGTAGGACACTGCCAGCGGACTGGGTATATCTGCTTCCCGTTCTTCTCCCCTGAGTGCTACTGATTCCAGCTTTGACGGCTACACTCTACTCCACCGGAGCAGTAAGTTGAACCTCAACTTATGGCAGTATGTGATAGTATTGAGAAATAAAGCTCAGTTGTTTGGCTCGCCACCACTGTCCTTCCAGCACTATGGACGGCACTGCCTACATCTGGCTCTAATTAGTCCACGGTTGTGTTCAGCCGAATGATCTGTGCTGCGAACACTCAGAATGAGGTTCTGAGTTATGGCAACATAAGACCGTTTCACTGCTTTCAAGGCTTCTTCGGAAGGATTCCGGAATTTTGTTGCCAGCAGGCCTCCGGCTGTTCTGGGTGAACATCTCCTTGTAAATCCCCGTGGTTTCTTGTACACCCGCGAAATTTGGCCAGGTTATGCAGTTTGCATTGCTGCACAATTGCGCCTGGCAAGCTCTGCTGCGGTTGCAAACATTCAGGCGTGGCAGCCAGATAGGCTGGTCCCCGAAGGACACTGCCAGCGGACTGGGTATATCTGCTTCCTGTTCTTCTCACCTGAGTGCTACTGATTCCAGCTTTGACGGCTACACTCTACTCAACCGGGGCAGTAATTTGAACCTCAACTTATGGCACTTTGTGAAAGTGCTGAGAATGAGAGCACAGTTGTTTGGCACGCCACCACTGTCCATCCAGCACTATGGACGGCACTGCCTACATCTGGCTCTAAGAAGTTCATGGTTGTGTTCAGCCGAATGACCTCTGCCTGGAACACTCAGAATGACGTGCTGAGTTATTGCAACATAGGAGCGTTTCACTGCGTTCAAGGCTTCTTAGGAAGAATTCCGGAATCTTGCTGCCGGCAGGCCTCCGGCCGTTCCGGGTAAACATCTCCTTGTATTTCCTTCTGGTTTCTTGTACACCCGTGAAATTTGGCCAGGTTATGCAGTTTTCATTGCTGCATAATTGCGACTGTCTAGCTCTGTCGCGGTTGCAAACATTCAGGCGTATCAGCCAGATAGGCTGGTCCCCGTAGGACACTGCCAGCGGATTGGGTATATCTGCTTCTC
This sequence comes from Dipodomys merriami, assembly GCF_024711535.1. Lineage (NCBI taxonomy): Eukaryota > Metazoa > Chordata > Mammalia > Rodentia > Heteromyidae > Dipodomys > Dipodomys merriami. Next base: position 47,797 of record NW_027202498.1, on the reverse strand, counting down.
GTTCTTCTCACCTGAGTACTACTGATTCCAGCTTTGACGGCTACACTCTACTCAACTGGAGCAGTAAGTTGAACCTCAACTTATGGCACTTTGTGAACGTTTGGAGAACTAGAGCTCAGTTGTTTAGCATGTGACCCCAGTCCGCCCAGCACTATCGACGGCACTGCCTACATCTGGCTCTAATTAGTCTTCGGTTGTGTTCAGCCGAATGACCTCTGTCGGGAACACTCAAAATGAGGTTCTGAGTTATTGCAACATAGGAGCGTTTCACTGCGTTCAAAGTTTCTTAGGAAGAAATCCGGAATCTTGCTGCCGGCTGGCCTCCGGCTGTTCCGGGTGAACATCTCCTTGTAAATCCCCCGAGGTTTCTTGTACACCTGTGAAATTTGGCCAAGTTATGCAGTTTGCATTGCTGCAGAATTGCGACTGCCTATCTCTGCCGGGGTTGCAAACATTCAGGCATGGCAGCCAGATAGGCTGGTCCCCGTAGGACACTGCCAGCAGGCTGGGTATATCTCCTTCCCGTTCTTCTTACCTCAGTGCTACTGATTCCAGTTTGATGGCTACACTCTACTCAACCGGAGCAGTAAGTTGAACCTCAACTTATGGCACTTTGTGCAAGTGTTGAGAACGAGAGCCCAGTTGTTTGGCTAGCCACCACTGTCCATTCAGCAGTATGGACAGCACTGTCTACATCTTGCTCTAAATAGTCCGGGGTTGTGTTCAGCCTCTGCCGGGAACACTAAGAATGACGTTCTGAGTTATTGAACATAGGAGCGTTTCACTGCTTTCAAGGCTTCACAGGAAGAATTCCGGAATCTTGCTGCCGTCAAGACTCCGGCTGTTCCAGGTGAACATCTCCTTGAAAATCCCCCGTGGTTTCTTGTACACCCGTGAAATTTGGCCAGGTTATGCAGTTTGCATTGCTGCACAATTGTGCCTGCCTGGCTCTGCCATGGTTGCAAACATTCAGCCGTGGCAGCCAGATAGGCTGGTCCCCATAGGACACTGCCAGCGGACTGGGTCTATCTGCTTCCCGTTCTTCTCACCTGAGTGCTACTGATTCCAGCTTTGACCAGTATACTCTACTCAATCGGAGGAGTAAGTTGAACCTCAACTTATGGCACTTTGTGAAAGTTTGGAGAACTAAAGCTCAGTTGTTTTCCAATCGAAAACACTGCCTATATCTGGCTCTAATTAGTCTATTGCCTACATCTGGCTCTAATTAGTCCACTGCCTACATCTGGCTCTAATTAGTCCACGGATGAGTTCAGCCGAATGACCTCTGCCGGGAACACTCAGAATGAGGTTCTGAGTTATTGCAACATAGGAACGTTTCACTGCTTTCCAGGCTTCTTAGGAAGAATTCCGGAATCTTGCTGCCAGCAGGCCTCTGGCTGTTCCGGGTGAACATCTCCTTGTACATCCCCCGTGGTTCGTTGTACACCCGTGAAATTTGGCCAGGTTATGCAGTTTGCATTGAGGCACAATTGTGCCTGCCTTGCTCTGTCTCAGTTGCAAACATTCAGGCGTGGCAGCCAGATAGGCTGGTCCCCGAAGGACACTGCCAGCGGACTGGGTATATCTGCTTCCTGTTCTTCTCACCTGAGTGCTACTGATTCCAGCTTTGATGGCTACACTCTACTAAACCGGCAGTGTCCATCCAGCACTATGTATGGCACTGCCTACATGTGGCTATAATTAGTCCTCGGTTGGGATCAGCCGAATGACCTCTGCCGGGAACACTCATAATGAGGTTCGGAGTTATTGCAACATAGGAGACTTTCACTGCTTTCAAGTCTTCTCAGGAAGGATTCCGGAATGTTGTTCCCCGCAGGCCTCCGGCTGTTCCGAGTGAACATCTCTTTGTAAATCACCCATTGTTTCTTGTACAGCCGTGAAATTTGGCCAGGTTATGCACTTTGCACTGTTGCACAATTGCGCCTGCCTAGCTCAGCCGCGGTGGCAAACATTCAGGCATGGCAGCCAGATAGGCTGGTCCCCGTAGGACACTGCCAGCGGACTGGGTATATCTGCATCACGTTCTTCTCACCTGAGTGCTAGTGATTGCAGGTTTGACGGCTACACTCTACTCAACCGGAAAAGTAAGTTGAACCTCAAATTATGGCACTTTGTGAAAGTGTTGAGAACTAGAGCTGAGTTGTTTGGCACGCCACCACTGTCGATCTAGCACTATGGCTGGCAATGCCTACATCTGGCTCTAATTAGTCCACTGTTGTGTTCAGCCGAATGACCTCTGCTGGGAACACTCAGAATGAGGTTCTGATTTATTGCAACACAGGAGCGATTCACTGCTTTCAAGGCTTCTTCGGAAGGATTCCGGAATGTTGCTGCCGGCATGGCTACGGCTGTTCCGGGTGAACATCTCCTTGTAAATTCCCATTGGTTTCTTGTACACCCGTGAAATTGGGCCAGATTATGCAGGTTGCATTCCTGTACAATTGCGAATGCCTAGCTCTGCCGCGGTGGCATACATTCAGGCGTGGCAGCCAGATAGGCTGGTCCCCGTAAGACATTGCCAGCGAACTGCATATATCTGTTTCCCATTCTTCTCACTGAGTGCTACTGATTCCAGTTTTGACGGCTACACTCTATCCAACCGGAGCACTAAGTTGAATCTCAACTTATGGCACTTTGTGAAAGTGTTGAGAACTAGAGCTCAATTGTTTGGCACGCCACCACTGTCCATCCAGCAGTATGGACAGCAGAGTCTACATCTGGCTCTAATTAGTCCACGGTTGTGTTCAGCCGAATGACCTCTGCCGGGAACACTCAGAATGAGGTTCTGAGTTATTGCAACATAGGAGCGTTTCACTGCTTTCAAGGATTCAAAGGAAGAATTCCGGAATTTTGCTGCCACCAGGCCTCCGGCTCTTCCGGATGAAGATCTCATTGTGAATCCCCCGTGGTTTCTTGGACACCCGTGAAATTTGGCCAGGTTATGCAGTTTGCATTGCTGCACAATTGCGCCTGCCTAGCTCTGCCGCGGTTGCAAATATTCAGGCGTTGCAGCCAGATAGGCTGGTCGCCGTAGGACACTGCCAGCGGACTGGGTATATCTGCTTCCCATTCTTCTCACCTGAGTGCTACTGATTCCTGCTTTGACGGCTACAATCTACTCAACCGGAGCAGTAAGTTGAACCTCAAATTATGGCACTTTGTGAAAGTTTGGAGAACGAAAGCTCAGTTGTTTTCCAATCGAAAACACTGCCGATATCTGGCTCTAATTAGTCCATTGCTACATGTGGCTCTAATTAGTCCACTGCCTACATCTGGCTCTAATTAGTCCACGGTTGTGTTCAGCCGAATGACCTCTGCCGGGAACACTCAGAATGAGGTTCTGAGTTATTGCAACATAGGAGCGTTTCACTGCTTTCAAGGCTTCTCAGGAAGGATTCCGGAATCTTGCTGTCGGTAGGTTTCCGACTGATCTGGGTTAAGATCTCCTTGTAAATCCCGCGTTGTTTCTTGTACACCCGTGAAATTTGGCCAGGTTATGAAGTTTGCTTTGCTGCACAATTGCGCCTGCCTAGCTCTGTCGCGTTGGCAAACATTCAGGCATGGCATCCAGATAGGCTGCTCCCCATAGGACACTGGCAGCGGATTGGGTATATCTGCTTCCCGTTCTTCTGACCTGAGTGCTACTGATTTCAGCTTTGACAGCTTCACTCTAGTCAACCGGAACAGTAAGTTGAAGCTCAACTTAGTGCACTTTCTGAAAGTGTTGAGAACTAGAACTCAGATGTTGGGCATGTGTCCACAGTCCATCCAGCACTATGGACGGCACTGCCTACATCTGGCTCTAATTAGTCCACGGTTGTGTTCAGCCGAATGACCTCTGCTGGGAACACTCAAAATGAGATTCTGAGTTATTGCAACATAGGAGCGTTTCACTGCTTTCAAGGCTTCTTAGCAAGAATTCCGGAATCTTGCTGCCGGCAGGTCTCCGGCTGTTCCGGGTAAACATGTCCTTGTAAATCTCCCGTGGTTTCTTGCACACCCGTGAAATTTGGCCAGATAATGCAGTTTGCATTGCTGCATAATTGCGACTGCTTAGCTCTGCCCCGGTTGTAAACATTGAGGCGTGGCAGCCAGTTAGGCTGGACACCGTAGGACACTGCCAACGGACTGGGTATATCTGCTTCCTATTCTCACCTGAGTGCTGCTGATTCTAGCTTTGACGGCTACACTCTACTCAACCAGAGCAGTAAGTTGATCCTCAACTTATGGCACTTTGTGAAAGTGTTGAGAACTAGAGCTCACTTGTTTGGCACACCATCATTGTCCAGCCAGCACTATGGACGGCACTGCATGCATCTAGCTATAGTTAGTCCACGGTTGTGTTCAGCCGAATGAGCCCTGCCGGGAACACTCACAATGAGGTTCTGAGTTATTGCAACATAGGAGCGTTTCACTGCTTTCAAGGCTTCTCAGGAAGGATTCCGGAATGTTACTGCCGGAAGGCCTCCGGCTGTTCCCGGTGAACATCTCCTTGTAAATCCCCCGTGGTTTCTTGTACACCCGTGAAATTTGGCCAGGTTATGCAGTTTGCATTGCTGCACAATTGCGTCTGTCTAGCTCTGCCGCGGTTGCAAACATTCAGGCGTGGCAGCCAGATAGGCTGGTCCCTGTAGGACACTGCCAGCAGACTGGGTCTATCTGCTTCCCGTTCTTCTCACCTGAGTGCTACTGATTCCAGATTTGTTGCCTACAATCTACTCAACCGGAGCAAAATGTAGAACCACAACTTATGGCACTTTATTTAAGTGTTGAGAACTAGAGCTCAGTTGTTTGGCATGCCAGCACTGTCCATCCAGCACTATGGACGTCACTGCCTACATCTGGCTCTAAGTAGTCCATGGTTGTGTTCAGCCGAATGACCTCTGCCGGGAACACTCAGAATGAGATTCTGAGTTATTGCAAAATAGGAGCGTTTCACTGCTATCAAGGCTTCACAGGAAGAATTTTGGAATCTTGCTGCCGGCAGTCCTCCGGCTGTTCCGGGTGAACATCTCCTTGTAAATCCCCCGTGTTTTCTTGTACACCCGTGAAATTTGGACAGGTTATGCAGTTTGCATGGCTGCAGAATTGCGCCTGCCTAGCTCTGCCAGGGTTGCAAACATTCAGGAGTGGCAGCCAGATTGGCTGATTCCTGTAGGACACTGCCAGAGGACTGGGTCTATGTGCTTCCCGTTGTTCTCAAATGAGTGCTACTGATTCCAGCTTTGACGGCTACACTCTACTCAACCGGAGCAGTAAGTTGAACCTCAACTTATGGCACTTTGTGAAAGTGTTGAGAACTAGAGCTCAGTTGTTTGGAACGCCACAACAGTCCATCCAGCACTATGGACAGCAAAGCCTACATCTGGCTCTAATTAGTCCACGGTTGTGTTCAGCGGAATGACCTCTACCGGGAACACTCAGAATGAAGTTCTGAGTTATTGCAACATAGGAGCGTTTCACTGCTTTCAAGGCTTCTCAGGAAGGATTCTGGAATCTTGCTGTCGGTAGGCCTCCGGCTGTTCTGGGTGAACATCTCCTTGTAAATCCGCCATTGTTTCTTGTAGACCCCTGAAATTTGGCCAGGTTATGCAGTTTGCTTTGCTGCACAATTGTGACTGCCTTGCTCTGCCGCGGTGGCAACCATTCAGGCATTCCAGCCAGATAGGCTGCTCCCCATAGGACACTGCCAACGGACTGGGTGTATCCGCTTCCCGTTCTTCTCACCTGTGTGCTACTGATTCCAGCTTTGACGGCTACACTCTACTCAACCGCAGCAGTAAGTTGAACCTCAACTTCGGGCACTTTCTGAAACTGTTGAGAACTAGAGCTCAGATGTTGGGCATGCGACCACTGTCCATCCAGCACTATGGACAGCACTGTCTACATCTGGCTCTAATTAGTCCACGGTTGTGTTCAGCCGAATGACCTCTGCCGGGAACACTCAGAATGTGGTTCTGAGTTATTGCAACCTAGGAGCGTTTCATTGCTTTCACGGCTTCTTAGGATGAATTCCGGAATCTTGCTGCCGGCAGGCCTCCGGCGGTTCTGGGTGAACATCTCCTTCTAAATCCCCCGTGGTTTATTTTACACCCATGAATTTTTGCCAGGTTATGCAGTTTGCATTGCTGCACAAATGTGCCTGCCTAGCTCTGCCAAGGTTGCAAACATTCAGGCGTGGCATCCAGATAGACTGGTCCCCATAGGACATTGCCAGCGGACTGGGTATATCTGCTTCCCGTTCTTTTCACATGAGTGCTACTGATTCCAGCTTTGACGCCTACACTCTACTAAACCGGAGCAGTAAGTTAAACCTCAACTTATGGCACTTTGTGAAAGTGTTGAGAACTAGAGCTCAGTTGTTTGGCACGCCACCACTGTCAATCCAGCACTGTGGATGGCACTGCCTACATCTGGCTCTATTAATCCACGCTTGTGTTCAGCCGCATGACCTCTGCCGGGAAAACTTAGAATTAGGTTCTGCGTTCCTGCAACATAGGAGCGTTTCACTGCTTTCAAGGCTCCTTAGGAAGGATTCTGGAAGGTTGCTGCCGGCAGGCCTCCTGCTGTTCCGGGTGAACATCTCCTTGTAAATCCCCCGTGGTTTCTTGTACGCCCGTGAATTTTGGACAGGTTATGCAGTTTGCATTGCTGCACAATTGCGCCTGCCAAGCTCTTCCGTGGTAGCAAACATTCAGACATAGCAGCCAGATAGGCTGGTCCACGCAGGACACTGCCAGCAGACCTTGTATATCTGCTTCCCGTTCTTTTCACCTGAGTCCTACTGATTCCAGCTTTGAAGGCTAAACTCTACTCAACCGGCAGTGTCCATCCAGCACTATGGACGGCACTGCCTACATCGGGCTCTATTAATCCACGGTTGAGTTCAGCCTAATGACCTCTGCCGGGAACAATGAGAATGAGGTTCTGTGTTATTGCAATATAGGAGCGTTTCACTGCTTTCAAGGCTTCTTAGGAAGGATTCCGAAATGTTGCTGCCGGCAGGCCTCCGGTTGTTCCGGGTGAACATCTCCTTGTAAATCCCCCGTGGTTTCTTGTACACCCGTGAATTTTGGCCAGGTTATGCAGTTTGCATTGCTGCACAATTGTGCCTGCCTAGCTCTGCCGAGGTTGCAAACATTCAGTCGTGGCAGCCAGATAGGCTGGACCCAGTAGGACACTGCAAGCGGACTGGGTATATCTGCTTCCCATTCTTCTCACCTGTGTGCTCCTGATTCCTGCTTTGCCGGCTACACTCTACTCAACCGCAGCAGTAAGTTGAACCTCAACTTATGGCACTTTGTGAAAGTGTTGAGAACTAGAGCTCAGTTGTTTGGCACGCAACCACTTTCCATCCAGCACTATGGAGGAACTGCCTACATCTGGCGCTAATTAGTCAATGGTTGCGTTCAGCCGAATGACCTCTGCCGGGATCACTCAGAATGAGGTTCTCAGTTATTTCAACATAGGTGCGTTTCACTGCTTTCAAGGCTTCACAGGAAGAATTCCAGAAACTTGTTGCCGACAGGCTTCCGGCTATTCCGGGTGAACGTCTCCTTGTAAATCCCAAGTGCTTTCTTGCACACCCGTGAAATTTGGCCAGGTTATGCAGTTTGCATTCTTGCACAATTGCGTCTGCCTAGCTCTGCCGGGGATGCAAACATTCAGGCGTGGCAGCCAGATAGGCTGGTCCCCATAGGACACTGCCAGCGGACTGGGTCTATCTGCTTCCCGTTCTTCTCACCTGAGTGCTACTGATTCCAGATTTGCTGCCTACACTCTACTCAACCGGAGCAAAAAGTTGAACCACAACTTATGGCACTTTGTGAAAGTGTTGAGAACTAGAACTCAGTTGTTTGGCATGCCACCACTGTCCATCCAGCACTATGGATGGCACTGCCTACATCTGGCTCTAAGTAGTCCATGGTTGTGTTCAGCCGAATGACCTCTGCCGGGAACACTCAGAATGAGGTTCTGAGTTATGGCAACATAGGTGCGTTTCACTGCTTTCAAGGCTTCACAGGAAGAATTCCATAATCTGGCTGCGCGCAAGCCTCTTGCTGTTCCGGGTGAACATCTTCTTGTAAATCCCCCGTGGTTTCTTGTAAAACCGTGAAATTTGGCTAGGTTATGCAGTTTGCATTGCTGCACAATTGCGCCTGCCTAGCTCTGCCGCGCTTGCAAACATTCAGGCGCGGCAGCCAGATAGGCTGGTCCCCGTAGGACATTGCCAGCGGACTGGGTCTATCTGCTTCCCGTTCTTCTCACCTGAGTGCTACTGATTCCAGCTTTGACTGCTACACTCTACTCAACCGTTGAAGTAGTTGAACCTCAACCTATGGCAATTTGTACAAGACTTGAGAAATAGAGCTCAGTTGTTTGGCACGACACCACTGTCCATCCAGCACTATGGACGGAACTGCATACATTTGGCTCTAATAAGTTCTTGGTTGTGTTCAGCCAAATGACCTCTGCCGGGAACACTCAGAATGGGGTTCTGAGTTATGGCAACCTAGGATCATTTCACTGCTTTCAAGGCTTCTTGAGAAGAATTTCGGAATGTTGCTGCCGGCAGGCCTCCGGCTGTTCCGAGTTAACATCTCCATATAAATCCCGCGTGGTTTCTTGTACACGCGTGAAATTTGGCCAGGTTATGCAGTTTGCATTGCTGCACAATTGCGCCTGGCTAGCTCTGCCACGTTTGCAAACATTCAGGCGTGGCAGCCAGATTTACTGATCCCTGTAGGACACTGCCAGCGGACTGGTTATATCAGCTTCCCGTTCTTCTCACCTCAGAGCTACTGATTCCAGCTTTGACGGCTACACTCTACTCAACGGGAGCAGTAAGTTGAACCTCAACTTATGGCACTTTGTGAAAGTGTTGAGACTTAGAGCTCAGTTGTTTGGCACGCCACCACTGTCCATCCAGCACCATGGACGTCACTGCCTACATCCGGCTCTAATTAGTCCACGGTTGTGTTCAGCCGAATGACCTGTGCTGGGAACACTCAGAATGAGGTTCTGAGTTATTGCAACATAGGAGCGTTTCACTGCTTTCAAGGCTTCACAGGAAGAATTCCGGAATGTTGCTGCCGGCAGGCCTCCGGCTGCTCCGGGTGAATATCTCCTTGTAAATCCCCCGTGGTTACTTGTACACCGGTGAAATTTGGCCAGGTTATGCAGTTTGCATTGCTGCACAATTGCGCCTGCCTAGCACTGCCGTGGTTACAAACATTCAGGCGTGGTAGCCAGAGAGGCTGGACCTCGTAGGACACTACCATGGGACTCGGTATATGTGCTTCCCGTTCTTCTCACCTGAGTGCTACTGATTCCAGCTTTGACGGCTACACTCTACTCAACAGGAGCAGTAAGTTGAACCTCAACTCATGGCACTTTATGAAAGTGTTGAGAACTAGAGCTCCGTTGTTTGGCATGCCACCACGGTCCTTCCATCACTATGGACGGCACTGTGTACATCTGGCTCTAATTAGTCCACGGTTGTCTTCAGCCGAATGCCCTCTGCCAAGAAAACTCAGAATGAGATTCTGAGTTGTTACAACTTAGGAGCATTTCCCTGCTTTCAAGGCTTCTTAGGAAGAATTCCCGAATGTTTTTGCCGGCAGACCTCTGGCTGTTCCGGGTGACCATCTCCTTGTAAATCCCCTGTGGTTTCTTGTACACCCGTGAAATTTGGCTAGGTTATGCAGTTTGCATTGCTGCATAATTTCGCCTGCCTAGCTCTGCCGCGGTTGCAAACATTCAGGCATGGCAGCCAGATAGGCTGGTCCCCGTAGGACACTGCCAGCGGACTGGTTCTATCTGCTTCCCGTTCTTTTCACCTGAGTGCTACTGATTCCAGCTTTGACGGCTACACTCTACTCAATCGGAACAGTAAGTTGAACCTCAACTTATGGCATTTTGTGAAAGTATTGACACCTAGAGCTCAGTTGTTTGGCACGCCACAACTGTCCATCCAGCACTATGGACGGCACTGCCTATATCTGGCTCTAATTAGTCCAGGGTTGTGTTCAGGCGAATGACCTCTGCGGGGAACACTCAGAATGAGGTTCTGAGTTGTTGCAACATAGGAGCGTTTCACTGCTTTCAAGGCTTCTTAGGAAGCATTCCGGAAACTTGCTGTGGACAGGCCTCCGTCTTTTCCGGGTGAACATCTCCTTGTAAATCCCCCGTGGTTTCTTGTACACCCATGAAATTTGGCGAGGTTATGCAGTTTGCATTGCTGCACAATTGTGCCTGCCTTGCTCTGCCGAGGTTGCAAACATTCAGGCATGGCAGCCAGATAGGCTTGTCCCCGTAGGACACTGCCAGCGGACTGCATATATCAGCTTCCCGTTCTTCTCACCTCAGTGCTACTGATTTCAGCTTTGACAGCTACACTCTACTCAACCGGAGCAGTAAGTTGAACCTAAAATTATGGCACTTTGTGCAAGTGTTGAGAACTAGAGCTCAGTTGTTTGGCACGCCACCACTGTCCATCCAGCACTACTGACGGCACTGCCTACATCTGGCTATAGTTAGTCCACGGTTCTGTTCAGCCAAATGACCTCTGCCGGGAACACTCAGAATGAGGTTCTGAGTTATTGCAACATAGGAGCGTTTCACTGCTTTCAAGGCTTCTTAGGAAGAATTCCAGAATCTTGCTTCCGACAGGCCTCCTGCTGTTCAGGGAGAACATCTCCTTGCAAATCCCCCGTGGTTTCTTGTACACCCCTGAAATTTAGGGAGGTTATGCAGTTTGCATTGCTGCACAATTGCGCCAGCCTACCCATGACGCGGTTGCAAACATTCAGGCGTGGCAGCCAGATAGGCTGGTCCCCATAGGACAATGCCAGCGGACTGGGTATAACTGCTTCGGGTTCTTCTCACCTGAGTGTTACTGATTCCAGCTTTGACGGCTACACTCTACTCAACCGGAGCAGTAAGTTGAACCTCAACTTATGTCACTTTGTGAAAGTGTTGAGAAGTAGAGCTCAGTTGTTTGGCATGCCACCACTCTCCCTCCAGCAGTATGGACAGCACTGCCTACATCTGGCTCTAATTAGTCCACGGTTGTGTTCAGCCGAATGACCTCTTCCGGGAACACTCAGAATGAGGTTCTGAGTTATTGCAACAAAGGAGGTTTCACTGCTTTCAAGGCTTCTTAGGAAGGATTCCGGAAACTTGCTGCAGGCAGGCCTCGGGCTGTTCCGGGTGAACATCTCCTTGTAAATCCACCGTGCTTTCTTGTAAACCCGTGAAAATTTGCCAGGTTATGAAGTTTGTATTGCTGCACAATTGCGCCTGTCTAGCTCTGCCGCGTTTGAAAATATTCAGGCATGGCAATCAGATAGGCTGGTCCCCGTAAGACATTGCCAGCGGACTGGGTATATCTGCTTCCCCTTCTTCTCACCTGAGTGCTACTGATTCCACCATTGATGGCTACACTCTACACAACCGGAGCAGTAAGTTGAACCTCAACTCATGGCACTTTGTGAAAGAACTAGAGCTCAGTTGTTTGGCACGCCACCACTGTCCATCCAGCACTATGGACGGCACTGCCTACATCTGGCTATAATGAGTCCACGGTTGATTTGAGCCGAATGACCTCTGCTGCGAACACTCAGAATGAGGTTCTGAGTTATTGCCACATAGGAGCGTTTCACTGCTTTCAAGGCTTCTTAGGAAGGATTCCGGAATGTTGTTGCCGGGAGGACTCTGGCTGTTTCGTGTGAACATCTCATTGTAAATCCGCCGTGGTTTCTTGTACACCCGTGAAATTTGGCCAGGTTATGCAGTTTGCATTGTTGCACAATTGTGCCTGCAAAGCTCTGCCACGATTGCAAACATTCAGGCGTGGCAGCCAGATATGCTGGTCCCCGTAGGACACTGCCAGCGGACTGGGTATATCTGCTTCCCGTTCTTCTCACCTGAGTGCTACTGATTCCAGCTTTGACGGCTACACTCTACTCAACCGGAGCAGTAAGTTGAACCTCAACTTATGGCACTTTGTGAAAGTGTTGAGAACTAGAGCTAGGTTGTTTGGCAAGCCACCACTGTCCATCCAGCAATATGGACGGCACTGCCTACATCTTTCTCTAATTAGTCCACCGTTGTGTTCAGCCGAATGAACTCTGCCGGGAACACTCAGAATGAGGTTCTGAGTTACTGAAACATAGGAGCGTTTCACTGCTTTCAAGGCTTCTTAGGAAGAATTCCGTAATCTCGCTGGGGCCAGGCCTCCGGCTGTTCCGGGTGAACATGTCCTTGTAAATCCACCGTGGTTTCTTGTACACCCGTGAAATTTGGCCAGGTTATGCAGTTTGAATTGCTGCATAATTGCGACTGCTTAGCTCTGCCGTGGTTGCCAATATTGAGGCGTGGCAGACAGATAGGCTGGACACCGTAGGACACTGCCAGCGGACTGGGTATATCTGCTTTTCGTTCTTCTCACCTGAGTGCTGCTGATTCTAGCTTTGACGGCTACACTCTACTCAACCGAAGCAGGAAGTTGAACCTCTACTTATGGCACTCTGTTAAAGTTTGGAGAACTAGAGCTCAGTTGTTTGGCACGCCACGACTGTCCATTAAGCACTATGGACGTCACTGCTTACATCTGGCTATAGTTAGTCCACGGTAGTGATCAGCCGAATGAGCTCTGCTGGGAACACTCACAATACGGTTCTAAGTTATTGCAACATAGGAGTGTTTCACTTCGTTAAAGGTTTCTTAGGAAGAATTCTGGAATCTTGCTGCCCGCAGTCCTCCAGTTGTTCCGAGTGAATATCTCCTTGTAAATCCGCCGTGGTTTCATGTACACCCGTGAAATTTGGCTAGGTTATGCAGTTTGTATTGCTGCATAATTGCGTCTGCCTAGCTCTGGCGCGGTTGCAAACATTCAGGCGTGGCAGACAGATAGGCTGGTCCGCGTAGGACACTGCCAGCGGACTGGGTATATCTGCTTCCAGTTCTTCTCACCTGAGTGCTACTGATTCCAGCTTTGACGTCTACACTCTGCTCAAACGGCGAAGTAAGTGGAACCTCAATCTATGGCAATTTGTAAAAGTCTTGAGAACTAGAGCTCAGTTGTTTGGCACGCCACCACTGTCCATCCAGCACTATGGACGGCACTGACTACATCTGGCTCTAATAAGTTCATAGTTGTGTTCAGCCGAATGACCTCTGCCGGAAACACTCAGAATGGGGTTCTGAGTTATGGCAACATAGGAGCATTTCACTGCTTTCAAGGCTTCTTAGGAAGGATTCCGGAATCTTGCTGCCGGCAGGCCTCCGGCTGTTCCGGGTGTATATGTCCTCGTAAATGCGCCGTGGTTTCTTGTACACCCGTGAAATTTGGCCAGATTATGCAGTTTGCATTGCTGCACAATTGTACCTGCCAAGCTCTGCCACGGTTGCAAACATTCAGGCGTGGCAGCCAGATAGGCTGGTCCCCATAGGACACTGCCAGCGGACTGGGTCTATCTGCTTCCCGTTCTTCTCACCTGAGTGCTACTGATTCCAGCTTTCACGCCTACACTCTACTCAACCGGAGCAGTAAGTTGAACCTCAACTTATGGCACTTTGTGAAAGTTTGGAGAACTAAATCTCAGTTGTTTTCCAATTGAAAACAATGCCTATATCTGGCTCTAATTAGTCCATTGCCTACATCTGGCTCTAATTAGTCTACTGCCTACATCTGGCTCTAATAAGTCCACGGTTGTGTTCAGCCGAATGAACTCTGCCAGAAACACTCAGAATGAGGTTCTGAGTTATTGCAACATAGGAGCGTATCACTGCTTTCCAGGCTTCTTAGGAAGAATTCCAGAATCTTGCTGCCAGCAGGCCTCTGGCTGTTCCGGGTGAACATCTCCTTGTACATCCCCCGTGGTTTCTTGTACACCAGTGAAATTTGGCCAGGTTATGCAGTTTGCATTGAGGCACAATTGTGCCTGCCTTGGTCTGTCTCGGTTGCAAACATTCAGGCGTGGCAGCCAGATAGGCTGGTCCCCGAAGGACACTGCCAGCGGACTGGGTATATCTGCTTCCCGTTCTTCTCCCCTGAGTGCTACTGATTCCAGCTTTGACGGCTACACTCTACTCCACCGGAGCAGTAAGTTGAACCTCAACTTATGGCAGTATGTGATAGTGTTGAGAAATAAAGCTCAGTTGTTTGGCACGCCACCACTGTCCTTCCAGCACTATGGACGGCACTGCCTACATCTGGCTCTAATTAGGCCACGGTTGTGTTCAGCCGAATGATCTGTGCTGCGAACACTCAGAATGAGGTTCTGAGTTATGGCAACATAAGAGCGTTTCACTGCTTTCAAGGCTTCTTCGAAAGGATTCCGGAATTTTGTTGCCAGCAGGCCTCCGGCTGTTCTGGGTGAACATCTCCTTGTAAATCCCCCGTGGTTTCTTGTACACCCGTGAAATTTGGCCAGGTTATGCAGTTTGCATTGCTGCACAATTGCGCCTGGCAAGCTCTGCTGCGGTTGCAAACATTCAGGCGTGGCAGCCAGATAGGCTGGTCCCCGAAGGACTCTGCCAGCGGACTGGGTATATCTGCTTCCTGTTCTTCTCACCTGAGTGCTACTGATTCCAGCTTTGACGGCTACACTCTACTCAACCGGAGCAGTAATTTGAACCTCAACTTATGGCACTTTGTGAAAGTGCTGAGAACGAGAGCGCAGTTGTTTGGCACGCCACCACTGTCCATCCAGCACTATGGACGGCACTGCATACATCTGGCTCTAAGAAGTTCATGGTTGTGTTCAGCCGAATGACCTCTGCCTGGAACACTCAGAATGACGTGCTGAGTTATTGCAACATAGGAGCGTTTCACTGCGTTCAAGGCTTCCTAGGAAGAATTCCGGAATCTTGCTGCCGGCAGGCCTCCGGCCGTTCCGGGTAAACATCTCCTTGTATTTCCTTCTGGTTTCTTGTACACCCGTGAAATTTGGCCAGGTTATGCAGTTTGCATTGCTGCATAATTGCGACTGTCTAGCTCTGTCGCGGTTGCAAACATTCAGGCGTATCAACCAGATAGGCTGGTCCCCGTAGGACACTGCCAGCGGAGTGGGTATATCTGCTTCTCGTTCTTCTCACCTGAGTACTACTGATTCCAGCTTTGACGGCTACACTCTACTCAACTGCAGCAGTAAGTTGAACCTCAACTTATGGCACTTTGTGAACGTTTGGAGAACTAGAGCTCAGTTGTTTAGCATGTGACCCCAGTCCGCCCAGCACTATCGACGGCACTGCCTACATCTGGCTCTAATTAGTCTTCGGTTGTGTTCAGCCGAATGACCTCTGTCGGGAACACTCAAAATGACGTTCTGAGTTATTGCAACATAGGAGCGTTTCACTGCTTTCAAGGCTTCACAGGAAGAATTCCGGAATCTTGCTGCCGTCAAGACTCCGGCTATTCCAGGTGAACATCTCCTTGAAAATCCCCCGTGGTTTCTTGTACACCCGTGAAATTTGGCCAGGTTATGCAGTTTGCATTGCTTCACAATTGTGCCTGCCTGGCTCTGCCATGGTTGCAAACATTCAGCCGTGGCAGCCAGATAGGCTGGTCCCCATAGGACACTGCCAGCGGACTAGGTCTATCTGCTTCCCGTTCTTCTCACCTGAGTGCTACTGATTCCAGATTTGACCAGTATACTCTACTCAATCGGAGGAGTAAGTTGAACCTCAACTTATGGCACTTTGTGAAAGTTTGGAGAACTAAAGCTCAGTTGTTTTCCAATCGAAAACACTGCCTATATCTGGCTCTAATTAGTCTATTGCCTACATCTGGCTCTAATTAGTCCACTGCCTACATCTGGCTCTAATTAGTCCACGGATGAGTTCAGCCGAATGACCTCTGCCGGGAACACTCAGAATGAGGTTCTGAGTTATTGCAACATAGGAACGTTTCACTGCTTTCCAGGCTTCTTAGGAAGAATTCCGGAATCTTGCTGCCAGCAGGCCTCTGGCTGTTCCGGGTGAACATCTCCTTGTACATCCCCCGTGGTTCCTTGTACACCCGTGAAATTTGGCCAGGTTATGCAGTTTGCATTGAGGCACAATTGTGCCTGCCTTGCTCTGTCTCAGTTGCAAACATTCAGGCGTGGCAGCCAGATAGGCTGGTCCCCGAAGGACACTGCCAGCGGACTGGGTATATCTGCTTCCTGTTCTTCTCACCTGAGTGCTACTGATTCCAGCTTTGACGGCTACACTCTACTCAACCGGATTAGTAATTTGAACCTCAACTTATGGCACTTTGAGAAAGTGCTGAGAACGAGAGCGCAGTTGTTTGGCTAGCCACCACTGTCCATCCAGCAGTATGGACGGCACTGTCTACATCTTGTTCTAAATAGTCCGCGGTTGTGTTCAGTCTCTGCCGGGAACACTCAGAGTGAGGTTCGGAGTTGTTGCAACATAGGAGCGTTTCACTGCTTTCAAGGCTTCACAGGAAGAATTTTGGAATCTTGCTGCCCGCAGGCCTCCTGCTGTTCAGGGTGAACATCTCCTTGTAAATCCCCCATGGTTTCTTGTACACCTGTGAAATTTGGGGAGGTTATGCAGTTTGCATTGCTGCACAATTGCGCCTGCCTACCCCTGACGCGGTTGCAAACATTCAGGCGTGGCAGCCAGATAGGCTGGTCCCCGTAAGACACTGCCAGGGACTGGGTATATCTGCTTTCCGTTTTTCTCACCTGAGTGCTACTGATTCAAGCTTTGACGGCTACACTCTACTCAACCGGAGCAGTAAGTAGATCCTCAACATATGGCACTTTGTGAAAGTGTTGTGAACTAGATCTCAGGTGTTTGGCACGCCACCAATATCCATCCAGCACTATGGACGGCACGGCCGATATCTGGCTCTAATTAGTCCACAGTTGTGTTCAGCTGAATGATCTCTGCCAGGAACACTCAGAATGAGGTTCTGAGTTATTGCAAACTAGGTGCGTTTCACTGCTTTCAAGGTTTCACAGGAAGAATTCCGGAATCTTGCTGTTGGCAGGCCTCTGCCTGTTCCAGGTGAAATCCCCTTGTAAATCCTCCGTGGTTTCTTGTACACCCGTGAAATTTGGCCAGGTTATGCAGTTTGCATTGCTGCACAATTCCGCCTGCATAGCTCTGCCGTGGTTACGAACATTCAGGCGTGGCAGCCAGAAAGGCTGGTCCCCGTAGGACACTGCCAGCGGACTGGGTCTACCTGCTTCTCGTTCTTCTCACCTGAGTGCTACTGATTCCAGCTTTGACGGGTACAATTTACTCAACCGGAGCAGTAAGTTGAACCTCAACTTATGGCAATTTGTGAAAGTTTGGAGAACTAAAGCTCAGTTGTTTTCCAATCGAAAACACTGCCTCTATCTGGCTCTAATTAGTCCATTGCCTACAACTGGCTCTAATTAGTCCACTGCCTACATCTGGCTCTAATTAGGCCACGAATGAGATCAGCCGAAAGACCTCTGCCGGGAACACTCAGAATGAGGTTCTGAGTTATTCCAACATAGGAGAGTTTCACTGCTTTCCAGGCTTCTTAGGAAGAAATCCGGAATGTTGCTGCCCGCAGGCCTCCGGCTGTTCCGGGTAAATATGTCCTTGTAAATCCCCCGTGGTTTCTTGAACACCCCTGAAATTTGGGGAGGTTATGCAGTTTGCATTGCTGCACAATTGCACCTGCCTACCCCTGCCACGGTTGCAAACATTCAGGCGTGGCAGCCAGATAGGCTGATCCCCGTAGGACACTGCCAGCGGACTGGGTATATCTGCTTCCCGTTCTTCTCACCTAGGAGTGCTACTGATTCCAGCTTTGATGGCTACACTCAACCGGAGCAGTAAGTTGAACTTCAACTTATGGCACTTTGTGAAAGTGTTGAGAACTATAGCTTAGTTGTTTGGCACGCCACCACAGTCCATCCAGCACTATGGACGGAACAGCCTACATTTGGCTCTATTAATCCACGGTTGTGTTCAGCCAAATGACCTCTGCCGGGAACACTCAGAATGATGTTCTGTTTTATTGCAACATAGGAGGGTTTCAATGCTTTCAAGGCTTCTTAGGAAGGATTCCGGAAACTTGCTGCTGGCAGGCCTCTGGCTGTTCCGGGTGAACATCTCCTTGTAAATCCCCCGTGGTTTCTTGTACACCTGTGAAATTTGGCGAGGTTATGCAGTTTGCATTGCTGCACAATTGAACCTGCCTGGCTCTGCCGTGGTTGCAAACATTCAGGCGTGGCAGCCAGATAGGCTGGTCCCCGTAGGACACTGTCAGCGGACTGGGTATATCTGCTTCCCGTTCTTCTCACCTGAGTGCAACTGATTACAGCTTTGATGGCTACACTCTACTAAACCGGCAGTGTCCATCCAGCACTATGTATGGCACTGCCTACATGTGGCTATAATTAGTCCTCGGTTGGGATCAGCCGAATGACCTCTGCCGGGAACACTCATAATGAGGTTCGGAGTTATTGCAACATAGGAGACTTTCAATGCTTTCAAGTCTTCTAAGGAAGGATTCCGGAATGTTGTTCCCCGCAGGCCTCCGGCTGTTCCGAGTGAACATCTCCTTGTAAATCACCCATGGTTTCTTGTACAGCCGTGAAATTTGGCCAGGTTATGCACTTTGCACTGTTGCACAATTGCGCCTGCCTAGCTCAGCCGCGGTGGCAAACATTCAGGCGTGGCAGCCAGATAGGCTGGTCCCCGTAGGACACTGCCAGCGGACTGGGTATATCTGCATCACGTTCTTCTCACCTGAGTGCTAGTGATTGCAGGTTTGACGGCTACACTCTACTCAACCGGAAAAGTAAGTTGAACCTCAAATTATGGCACTTTGTGAAAGTGTTGAGAACTAGAGCTCAGTTGTTTGGCACGCCACCACTGTCGATCTAGCACTATGGATGGCAATGCCTACATCTGGCTCTAATTAGTCCACTGTTGTGTTCAGCCGAATGACCTCTGCTGGGAACACTCAGAATGAGGTTCTGATTTATTGCAACACAGGAGCGATTCACTGCTTTCAAGGCTTCTTCGGAAGGATTCGGGAATGTTGCTGCCGGCAGGGCTACGGCTGTTCCGGGTGAACATCTCCTTGTAAATTCCCCGTGGTTTCTTGTACACCCGTGAAATTGGGCCAGATTATGCAGGTTGCATTCCTGTACAATTGCGAATGCCTAGCTCTGCCGCGGTGGCATACATTCAGGCGTGGCAGCCAGATAGGCTGGTCCCCGTAAGACATTGCCAGCGAACTCCATACATCTGTTTCCCATTCTTCTCACCTGAGTGCTACTGATTCCAGTTTTGACGGCTACACTCTACCCAACCGAAGCACTAAGTTGAATCTCAACTTATGGCACTTTGTGAAAGTGTTGAGAACTAGAGCTCAATTGTTTGGCACGCCACCACTGTCCATCCAGCAGTATGGACAGCAGAGACTACATCTGGCTCTAATTAGTCCACGGTTGTGTTCAGCCGAATGACCTCTGCCGGGAACACTCAGAATGAGGTTCTGAGTTATTTCAACATAGGAGCGTTTCACTGCTTTAAAGGATTCACAGGAAGAATTCCGGAATTTTGCTGCCACCAGGCCTCCGGCTCTTCCGGATGAAGATCTCATTGTGAATCTCCCGTGGTTTCTTGGACACCCGTGAAATTTGGCCAGGTTATGCAGTTTCCATTGCTGCACAATTGCGCCTGCCTAGCTCTGCCGCGGTTGCAAACATTCAGGCGTGGCAGCCAGATAGGCTGGTCGCCGTAGGACACTGCCAGCGGACTGGGTATATCTGCTTCCCATTCTTCTCACCTGAGTGCTACTGATTCCTGCTTTGACGGCTACAATCTACTCAACCGGAGCAGTAAGTTGAACCTCAAATTATGGCACTTTGTGAAAGTTTGGAGAACGAAAGCTCAGTTGTTTTCCAATCGAAAACACTGCCGATATCTGGCTCTAATTAGTCCATTGCTACATGTGGCTCTAATTAGTCCACTGCCTACATCTGGCTCTAATTAGTCCACGGTTGTGTTCAGCCGAATGACCTCTGCCGGGAACACTCAGAATGAGGTTCTGAGTTATTGCAACATAGGAGCTTTTCACTGCTTTCAAGGCTTCTCAGGAAGGATTCCGGAATCTTGCTGTCGGTAGGTTTCCGACTGATCTGGGTTAAGATCTCCTTGTAAATCCCGCGTTGTTTCTTGTACACCCGTGAAATTTGGCCAGGTTATGAAGTTTGCTTTGCTGCACAATTGCGCCTGCCTAGCTCTGTCGCGTTGGCAAACATTCAGGCATGGCATCCAGATAGGCTGCTCCCCATAGGACACTGGCAGCGGATTGGGTATATCTGCTTCCCGTTCTTCTGACCTGAGTGCTACTGATTTCAGCTTTGACAGCTTCACTCTAGTCAACCGGAGCAGTAAGTTGAAGCTCAACTTAGTGCACTTTCTGAAAGTGTTGAGAACTAGAGCTCAGTTGTTTGGCACGCCACCACTGTCCTTCCCGCACTGTGGACAGCACTGCTTACATCTGGCTCTAATTAGTCCACGATTGTGTTCATCCAAATGACCTCTGCGGGGAACACTGAGAATGAGGTTCTGAGTTATTGCAAAATAGGAGCACTTCACTGCTTCCAAGGCTTCTTAGGAAGAATTCCGGAATATTTCGTCCGACACGCCTCCGGCTGTTCTGGGTGAACATCCCCTTGTAAATCCCCCGTGGTTTCTTGTACACCCGTGAAATTTGGCCAGGTTATGCAGTTTGCATTGCTGCACAATTGCGCTTGCCTAGATCTGCCGCGTTTGCAATCATTCAGGCGTGGCAGCCATATAGGCTGGTCCTCGTAGGACACTGCCAGCGGACTAGGTATATCTGCTTCCCGTTCTTCTCACTCGAGTGCTACTGATTCCAGCTTTGACGGCTACACTCTACTCAATCGGAGCAGTAAGTTGAACCTCAACTTATGGCACTTTGTGAAAGTGTTGAGAACTAGAGCTCAGTTGTTTGGCACGCCACCACAGTCCATCCAGCACTATGGACGGCACTGCCTACATCTGGTTCTAATTAGTCCAGGATTGTGTTCAGCCGAATGGCCTCTGCCGCGAACACTCGGAATGAGGTTCTGAGTTATTGCAACATAGGAGCGTTTCACTGCTTTCAAGGCTTCTTAGGAAGAATTCCTCAATCTTGCTGCCAGCAATCCTCCGGCTATTCCGGGTGAACACCTCCTTGTAAATCCCCAGTGGTTTCTTGTACACCCGTGAAATATGGCCAGGTTATGAAGTTTGCATTGCTGCACAATTGCGCCTGCCTAGCTCTGCCGCATTTGCAATCATTCAGGCGTGGCATCCAGATAGGCTGGTCCCCGTAGGACACTGCCAGTGGACTGGGTATATCTGCTTCCCGTTCTTCTCACCTGAGTGCTATTGATTCCAGCTTTGTCGGCTACAATCTTCTCAACTGGAGCAGTCACTTGAACCTCAACTTATGGTACGTTGTGAAAGTGTTGAGAACTAGAGCTCAGTTGTTTGGCACGCCACCACGGTCCATCCAGCACTATGGACGGCACTGCCTACATCTGGCTCTAATTGGTCCACGGTTGTGTTCAGCCGAAGGACCTCTGCCGGGAACACTCAGAATGAGGTTCTGAGATATTGCAACATAGGAGCGTTTCACTGCTTTCAAGGCTTCACAGGAAGAATTCCGGAATCTTGCTGCCGGCAGGCCTTCGGCAGTTCCAGGTAAAAATGTCCTTGCAAATCACCCGTGGTTTCTTGTACACCCTTGAAATTTGGCCAGGTTATGCAGTTTGAATTGATGCACAATTGCGCCTACCTAGCTCTGCCGCGGTTGCAAACATTCAGACATGGCAGCTAGATAGGCTGGTCCCCGTAGGACACTGCCAGCGAACTGGGGATATCTGCTTCCCGTTCTTCTTAGCTGAGTGCTACTGATTCCAGCTTTGATGGCTACAATCTACTCAACCAGAGCAGTAAGTTGAATCTCAACTTATGGCACTTTGTGAAAGTGTTGAGAACTAGAGCGCAGTTGTTTGGCAAGCCAACATTGTCCATCCAGCACTATGGACGGCACTGCCTACATCTGGCTCCAATTAGTCCACAGTTGTGTTCAGCCGAATGACCTCTGCCGGGAACACTCAGAATGAGATTCTGAGTTATTGCAACATAGGAGCGTTTCACTGCTTTCAGGGCTTCACAGGAAGAATTCCGGAATCTTGCTGCCAGCAGGCCTCCGGCTGTTCCGGATGAACATCTCCTTGAAAATCCCTCGTGGTTTCTTTGTCACCCGTGAAATTTGGCCAGGTTATGCAGCTTGCATTGCTGCACAATTGCGCCTGCCTAGCTCTGCCGTGGTTGCAAACATTTAGGCGAGGCATCCAGATCGTCTGGTCTCCATAGGGCACTGCCAGCGGACTGGGTATATCTGCTTCCCGTTCTTCTCACCTGAGTGCTACTGATTCCAGCTTTGACGGCTACACTCTACTCAACCGGAGCAGTAAGTTGAACCTCAACTTAAAGCACTTTGTGAAAGTGTTGGGAACTAGAGCTCAGTTGTTTGGCACGCCACCACTGTCCATCCAGCACTATGGACGGCTCTGCCTACATCTGGCTCTATTTCGTGCACGGTTGTGTTCAGCCGAATGACCTCTGCCGGGAACACTCAGAATGAGGTTCTGGATTGCCGGCAGACCCCAGGAATTCCGCAGTGTTGGTGCTGGCAGGCCTCCGGCTCTTCCCGGTGAACATCTTCTAAATCCACCATGGTTTCTTGTACACCCGTGTAATTTGGCCTGGTTATGCAGTATGCATTGCTGCACAATTGCGCCTTCCTAGCTCTTCCGCGGTTGCAAACATTCAGGCGGGGCAGCCAGAGAAGCTGTTCCCCGTAGGACACTGCAGGCAGACTGGGTAAATCTGCTTCCTGTTCTTCTCACCTGAGTGCTACTGATTACAGATTTGTCGGCTACACTCTACTCAACCGGAGCAGTAAGTTGAACCTCAACTTATGGCACTTTGTGAAAGTGTTGAGAATTAGAGGTCACTTGTTTGGAACGCCACCGCAGTCAATCCAGCACTATGGACGGCACTGCCTATATCTGTCTCTAATTATTCCACAGTTGTGTTTCGCCGAATGACCTCTGCCGGGAACATTCAGAATGAGGTTCTGAGTTGTTGTCACATAGGAGCGTTTCACTGCTTTCAAGGCTTCTTAGGATGTATTCCGGAATGTTGCTGCCGGCAGGCCTCCAGCTGTTCCGGGTGAACATCTCCATGTAAATCCCCCGTGGTTTCTTGTACACACGTGAAATTTGGACAGGTTAGGCAGTTTGCATTGCTGCACAATTGTTCCTGCCTAGCTCTGACGCGGTTGCAAACATTCTGGCGTGGCAGCCAGATAGGCTGGTCCACCTAGGACACTGCCAGCGGACTGGGTATATGTGCTTCCCGTTCTTCTCACCTGAGTGCTACTGATTCCAGCTTTGACGGCTACACTCTACTCAACCGGAGCAGTAAGTTGAACCTCAACTTATCGCACTTTGTGAAAGTGTTGAGAACAAGAGCTCAGTTGTTTTCCATGCCACCACTGTCCATCCAGCACTATCGACGGCACTGCCTACGTCTGGCTCTACTTAGTCCATGGTTATGTTCAGCCGAATAACCTCTGCCGCGAACACTCAGAATGAGGTTCTGAGTTATTGCAACATAGGAGCGTTTAAGTGCTTCCAAGGCTTCTTAGGAAGAATTCCGGAATGTTGCTGCCAGAAGGCCTTCGGCTGTTCCGAGTGAACATCTCCATGTAACTCCCCCGTGTTTTCTTGTACACCCGTGAAATTTGGCCAGGTTATGCAGTTTGCATTGCTGCACAATTGTGCCTGCCTAGCTCTGCCGTGGATGCAAACATTCTGACATGGCAGCCAGATAGGCTGGTCCCCGTAGGACACTGCCAGCGTACTGGGTACATCTGCTTCCCGTTCTTCTCACCTAGTAGTGCTACTGATTCCAGCTTTGACGGCTACACTCTACTCAACCGGAGCAGTAATTTGAACCTCAACTTATGGCACTTTGTGAAAGTGTTGAGAACTAGAGCTCAGTTGTTTGGCACGCCACCACTGTCCATCCAGCACTATGGACGGCACTGCCTACATCTGGCTCTAATTTGTCCACGGATGTGTTCAGCCGAATGACCTCTGCCGGGAACACTCAGAATGAGATTCTGAGTTATTGCAACATAGGAGAGTTTCAGTGCTTTCAAGGCTTCTTAAGAAGAATTCCGGAATATTGCTGGCAGCAGGCCTCCGGCTGTTCCGAGTGAACATCTCCATGTAATTCCCATTTGGTTTCTTGTATACCCGTGAAATTTGGCCAGGTTATGCAGTTTGCATTCCTGCGCAATTGTGCCTGCCTTGCTCTGCCGCGGTTGCAAAATTTCAGGCACGGCAGCTAGATTGGCTGGTCCCCGTTGGACGATGGTCTATCTGCTTCCCGTACTTCTCTCCTGAGTGCTACTGATTCCAGCTTTGACGGCTACACTCTACTCAACCGGAGCAGTAAGTTGAACCTCAACTTAAGGCACTTTGAGAAAGTGTTGAGAACTAGAGCTCAGTTGTTTGGCACGCCACCACTGTCCATCCAGCACTATGGACGGCACTGCTTACATCTGGCTCTAATTAGTCCACGGTTGTGTTCAGCCGAAGGACCTCTGCCGGGAACACTCAGAATGAGGTTCTGAGTTATTGCAACATAGGAGCGTTTCACTGCTTTCAAGGCTTCACAGGAAGAATTCCGGAATCTTGCTGCCGGCAGGCCTTCGGCTGTTCCAGGTGAAAATGTCCTTGTAAATCCCCCGTGGTTTCTTGTACACCCTTGAAATTTGGCCAGGTTATGAAGTTTGCATTGCTGCACAATTGCGCCTGCCTAGCTCTGCCGCGGTTGCAAATATTCAGACAGGGCAGCTAGATAAGTCTGGTCGCCGTAGGACACTGCCAGCGGACTAGGGATATCTGCTTCCCATTCTCAACTGAGTGCTACTGATTCCAGCTTTGACGGCTACACTCTACTCAACCAGAGCAGTATGTTGAACCTCAACTTATGGCACTTGGAGAAAGTGTTGATAACTAGAGCTCAGTTGTTTGGCACGCCACCACTTTTCATCCAGCACTATGCACGGCACTGCCTACATCTGGCTCTAATTAGTCCACGGTTGTGATCAGACGAATGACCTCTGCCAGGAACACTCAGAATGGGGTTATGAGTTAGTGCAACATAGGAGCGTTTCACTGCTTTCAAGTCTTCACAGGAAGAATTCCGGAATCTTGCTTCCGGCAGGCCTCCGTCTGTTCCGGGTGAACTTTTCCTAGTAAATCCCACGTGGTTTCTTGTACACCCGTGAAATTAGGCCAGGTTATTCAGTTTGCATTGCTGCACAATTGCGCTTGCCTAGCTCTGCCGCGGTTGCAAATATTCAGACGTGGCAGCCAGATAGGCTGGTCCCCGTAGGACACTGCCAGCAGACTGGGTATATCTGCTTCCCGTTCTTCTCACCTGAGTGCTACTGATTCCAGCTTTGACGGCTACACTCTACTCAACCGCAGCAGTAAGTTAAACCTCAACTTATGGCAATTTGTGAAAGTGTTGACAACTAGAGCTCAGTTGTTTGGCACGCCACCACCGTCCATCCAGCACTATGGACGGCACTGCCTACATCTGGCTCTAATTCATCCACGGTTGTGTTCAGCCGAATGCCCTCTGCCAGGAACACTCAGAACGAGCTTCTGAGTTATTGCAACATAGGAGCGTTTCACTGC
The DNA here is from genome assembly GCF_024711535.1 of Dipodomys merriami. Classification (NCBI taxonomy): domain Eukaryota; kingdom Metazoa; phylum Chordata; class Mammalia; order Rodentia; family Heteromyidae; genus Dipodomys; species Dipodomys merriami. The sequence continues at coordinate 21,971 of NW_027202498.1, read as the reverse complement.
TTTCAAGGCTTCTTAAGAAGAATTCAGGAACTTGCTGCCGGCAAGCGTCCGGCTGTTGTGGGTGAACATCTTCTTGAAAATCTCCTGTGGTTTCTTTGTCACCCGTGAAATTTGGCCAGGTTATGCATTTTGCATTGCTGCAGAATTGTGCCTGCCTACCCCTGCCGCGGTTGCACTCAGGCGTGGCAGCCAGATAGGCTGGACCCCGTAAGACACTGCAAGCCGACTGGGTCTATCTCCTTCCCGTTCTTCTCACTGAGTGCTCCTGATTCCAGCTTTGACGACTACACTCTACTCAACCAGAGCCGTAAGTTGAACTTCAACTCATGGCACTTTGTGAAAGTGTTGAGAACTAGAGCTCAGTTGTTTGGCACGCCACCACTGTCCATCCAGCACTATGGATGGCACTGCCTACATCTGGCTCTAATTAGTCCACAGTTGTTTCAGCCGAATGACCTCTGCCGGGAACACTCAGAATAAGGTTCTGAGATATTGCAACATAGGAGAGTTTCACTGCTTTCAAGGCTTCTTAGGAAGAATTCCGGAATATTGCTGCCAGCAGGCTTCCGGCTGTTCCGAGTGTTCCATGTAAGTCCCCCGTTGTTTCTTGTACACCCGTGAAATTTGGGCAGGTTATGCAGTTTGCATTGCTGCACAATTGTGCCTGCCTAGCTCTGCCGTGGTTGCAAACATTCTGGCGTGGCAGCCTTATAGGCTGGTACCCGTAGGACACTGCCAGACGACTGGTTATATCTGCTTCCCGTTCTTCTCAACTGAGTGCTACTGATTCCAGCTTTGACGGCTACACTCTCTACTCAACTGGAGCAGTAAGTTGTACCTCAACTTATGGCACTTTGTGAAAGTGTTGAGAACTAGAGCTCAGTTGTTTGGCACGCCACCACGGTCCATCCAGCACTATGGACGGCACTGCCTACATATGTCTCTAATTAGTCCACGGTTGTGTTCAGCCGAATGACCTCTGCCGGGAACACTCAGAATGAGGTTCTGAGTTATTGCAACATAGGAGCCTTTCACTGCTTTTAAGGCTTCACAGGAAGAATTCCGGAATCTTGCTGCCCGCAGGCCTCCGACTGTTCCGGGTGAATATCTCCTTGTAAATCCCCCGTGGATTCTTGTACACCCGTGAAATTTGGCCAGGTTATGCAGTTTGCATTGCTGCACAATTGCGCCTGCGTAGCTCTGCCACGGTTGCAAATATTTTGGCAAGGCATGCAGATAGGCTGGTCCCCGTAGGACAATGCCAGCGGACTGGGTCTACCTGCTTCCCGTTCTTCTCACCTGAGTGCTACTGATTCCAGCTTTGACGGCTACACTCTTCAACGGGAGCAGTAAGTTGAACCTCTACTTACGGCACTTTGTGAAAGTGTTGAGAACAAGAGCTAAGTTGTTTGGCAAGCCACCACTGTCCATCCAGCACTATGGACGGCACTTCCTACATCTGGCTCTAATTAGTCCATGGTTGTGTTCAGCTGAATGACCTCTGCCGGGAACACTCAGAATGAGGTTCTGAGTTATTGCAACATAGGAGCGTTTCACTGCTTTCAAGGCTTCACATGAAGAATTCCCGAATCTTCCTGCAAGCAGGACTCCAGCTATTCCGGGTGAACATATCCTTGTAAATCCCTCGTGCTTTCTTATACACCTGTGAAATTTGGCCAGGTTTTGCAGTTTGCATTGCTGCACAATTGCGCCTGCCTAGCTCTGCCGCGGTTGCAAATATTCAGGCGTGGCAGCCGGATAGGCTGGTCCCGGTAGGACACTGCCAGGGGAATGGGTCTATGTGCTTCCCGTTGTTCTCAACTGAGTGCAACTGATTCCAGGTTTGACGGCTACACTCTACTCAACGGGAGCAGTAAGTTGAACCTCTACTTATGGCACTTTGGGAAAGTGTTGAGAACTAGAGCTCAGTTGTTTGGCACGCCACCACTGTCCATCCAGCCCTATGGAGTGCACTGCCTACATCTGACGCTAATTCGTCCACGGTTTTTTTCAGCCGAATGACCTCTGCCGGGAACACTCAGAATGAGGTTCTGAGTTAATGCAACATAGGGCGTTTCACTGTTTTCAAGGCTTTACAGGATGAATTCCGGAATCTTGCTGCAGGTAGGCCTCCGGCTGTCCCGGGTGAACATATACTTGTAAATCCCGCGTGGTTTCTTGTACACTCGTGAAATTTGGCCAGGCTTTGCAGTTTGCATTGCTGCACAATTGCGGCTGCCTAGCTCTGCCGCGGTTGCAAACATTCAGGCGTGGCAGCCAGGTAGGCTGGTCCCTGTAGGACACTGCCAGCGGACTGGGTCTATCTGCTTCCCGTTTTTCTCACCTGAGTGCTACTGATTCCAGCTTTGACGGCTACACTCTACTCAACCGGCGCAGTAAGTTGAACCTCAACTTATGGCACTCTGTGAAAGTGTTGAGAACTAGAGCTCAGTTGCTTGGCCCGCCAAAACTGTCCATCCAGCACTATGGACGGCACTGCCTACATCTGGCTCTAATTAGTCCACGGTTTTGTTCAGCCGAATGACCTCTGCCAGGAACACTCAGAATGAGGTTCTGAGTTAATGCAACATAGGGCGTTTCACTGCTTTCAAGGCTTCTCATTAAAAATTCCGGAAACATGGTACCGGCAGGCCTCCAGCTGTTCCGGGTGAACATCTCCTTGTAAATCCCCCGTGGTTTCTTGTACACCCGTGAAATTTGGCCAGGTTATGCAGTTTGCCTTGCTGCACAATTGTGCCTGCCTAGCTCTGCCACGGTTGCAAACATTCAGGCGTGGCAGCCCCATAGGCTGGTCCCCGTAGGACACTGCCAGCGGACTGGTTATATCTGCTTCCCATTCTTCTCACCTGAGTGCTACTGATTCCAGTTTTGAGGGCTACACTCTACTCAACTGGATAAGTAAGTTGCACCTCTACTTATGGCAATCTGTGAAAGTTTGTAGAACTAAAGCTCAGTTGTTTTCCAATCGAAAACACTGCCTACATCTGGCTCTAATTAGTCCATTGTCTACATCTGTCTCTAAATAGTCCACTGCCTACATCTCGCTCTAATTAGTCCACGGATAAGTTCAGCCGAATGACCTCTGCCGGGAACACTCAGAATGAGGTTCTGAGTTATAGCAACATAGGAGCATTTCACTGCTTTCAAAGCTGCTTAGGAAGAATTCCGAAATCTTGCTGCCAGCAGGCCTCTGGCTGTTCCGGGTGAACATCTCCTTGTAAATCCCCCGTGAAATTTGGCGAGGTTTTGCAGTTTGAATTGCTGCACAAGTGCGCCTGCCTAGTTCTGCCACGGTTGCAAATATTCAGGCGTGGCAGCCAGATCGGCTGGTCCCTGTAGGACACTGCCAGAGGACTGGGTCTATCTGCTTCCCATTATTCTCACCTGAGTGCTACTGATTCCAGCTTTGACGGCTACACTCTACTCAACCGGAGCAGTAAGTTGAACCTCAACTTCTGGCTATTTGTGAAAGTGTTGGGAACTAGAGCTCAGTTTTTTGGCCCGCAACCACTCTCCATAAAGCACTATGGAAGTCAGTGCCTACATCTGGCTCTAATTAGTCCACGGTTGTGTTCAGCTCAATGACCTCTGCCGGGAACACTCAGAATGAGTTTCTGAGTTATTGCAACATAGGAGCGTTTAAGTGCTTCCAAGGCTTCTTAGGAAGAATTCCGGAATGTTGCTGCCAGAAGGCCTCGTGCTGTTCCGAGTGAATATCTCCATGTAACTCCCACGTGGTTTCTTGTACACCGTGAAATTTGGCCAGGTTATGCAGTTTGCATTGCTGCACAATTGTGCCTGCCTAGCTCTGCCGTGGATGCAAACATTCTGACGTGGCAGCGAGCTAGGCTGTTCCCAGTAGGTCACTGCCAGCGGACTGGGTATATCTGCTTCCCGTTCTTCTCACCTGAGTGCTACTGATTCCAGCTTTGACGGCTACACTCTACTCAACCGGAGCAGTAAGTGGAACCTCAACTTATGGCACTTTGTTAAAGTGTTGAGAACTAGAGCTCAGTTGTTTGGCACGCCACGACTGTCCATCCAGCACTATGGACGGCACTGCCTACATCTGGCTATAGTTAGTCCACGGTTGTGTTCAGCCGAATGACCTCTGCCGGGAACAGTCAAAATGAGGTTCTGAGATATTGCAACACAGGAGCGTTTCACTGCTTTCAAGGCTTCTTAGGAAGAATTCCAGAATCTTGCTGCTGGCATGCCTCCTGCTGTTCAGGGTGAACATCTCCTTGTAAATCCCCCGTGGTTTCTTGTACACCCCTGAAATTTGGGGAGGTTATGCAGTTTGCATTGCTGCACAATTGCGCCTGGCTACCCCTGCCTCGGTTGCAAACATTCAGGCGTGGCAGCCACTTAGGCTGGTCCCCGTAGGACACTGCCAGGGACTGGGTATATCTGCTTTCCGTTCTACTCACCTGAGTACTACTGATTCCAGCTTTGACGGCTACACTCTACTCAACCGGAGCAGTAAGTAGAACCTCAACGTATGGCACTTTGTGAAAGTGTTGTGAACTAGATCTCAGGTGTTTGGCTCGCCACCAATATCCATCCAGCACTATGGACGGCACTGCCTATATCTGGCTCTAATTAGTCCACAGTTGTGTTCAGCCGAATGATCTCTGCCGGGAACACTCAGAATGAGGTTCTGAGTTATTGCAACCTAGGTGCGTTTCACTGCTTTCAAGGTTTCACAGGAAGAATTCCGGAATCTTGCTGCCGGCAGGCCTCCGGCTGTTCCGGGTGAAATCCCCTTGTATGTCCCCCGTGGTTTCTTGTACACCCGTGAAATTTAGCCAGGTTGTGCAGTTTGCATTGCTGCACATTTCCGCCTGCATAGCTCTGCCGTGTTTACAAACATTCAGGCGTAGCAGCCAGAAAGGCTGGTCCCTGTAGGACACTGCCAGCGGACTGGGTCTACCTGTTTCCCAGTCTACTCACCTCAGTGCTACTAATTCCAGCTTTGACGGGTACACTCTACTCGACCGGAGCAGTAAGTTGAACCTCAACTTAATTCAATTTGTGAAAGTTTGGAGAACTAAATCTCAGTTGTTTTCCAATCGAAAACACTGCCTGTATCTGGCTCTAATTAGTCCATTGCCTACATCTGGCTCTAATTAGTCCACTGCCTACATCTGGCTCTAATTAGTCCACGGATAAGTTCACCTGAATGACCTCTGCTCGGAACACTGAGAATGAGGTTCTGAGTTATTGCAACATAGGAGGGTTTCACTGCTTGCAAGGCTTCTTAGTAAGAATTTTGGAATCTTGTTGCCGGCAGGCCTCTGGCTGTTCCGGGTGAACATCTCCTTGTACATCCCCCTTGGTTTCTTGTACACCCGTGAAATTTGGCCAGGTTATGCAATTTGCACTGCTGCACAATTGCGCCTGCCTAGCTCTGCCACGGTTGCAAACATTCAGGCGTGGCAGCCAGATAGGCTGGTCCCCGTAAGACATTGCCACCGGACTGGGTATATCTGCTTCCCGTTCTTCTCACCTGAGTGCTACTCATTCCAGCTTTGACGGCTACAATCTACTCAACCGGAGCAGTAAGGTGAAGCTCAACTTAGGGTACTTTCGGAAAGTGTTGAGAACTACAGCTCAGTTTTTGGGCATGCGTCCACTGTCCATCCAGCACTATGGACGGCACTGCATACATCAGGCTCTAATTAGTCCACGGTTGTGTTTACCCGAATGATCTCTGCCGGGAACACTCAGAAAGAGGTTCTGAGTTATTGCCACATGGGAGCGTTTCACTGCTTTCAAGGCTTCTTAGGAAGGATTCCGGAATGTTGCTGCTGGCAGGCCTCTGGCTGTTCCGGGTGAACATCTCCTTGTAAATCCCCCGTGGTTTCTTGTACACCCTTGAAATTTGGCCAGGTTATGCAGTTTGCATTGCTGCACAATTGCGCCTGCCAAGCTCTTCCGCGATTGCAAACATTCAGGCGTGGCAGCCACATAGGCTGGTCCCCGTAGGACACTGCCAGCAGATTTGGTATATCTGCTTCCCGATCTTCAAACCTGAGTCCTACTAATGCCAGCTTTGACGGCTACACTCTACTCAACCGGAGCAGGAAGTTGAAACTCAACTTAGTGCACTTTGTGCAAGTGTTGAGAACTAGAGCTCAGTTATTTGGCGCGCCACCACTGTCTATCCAGCACTATGGACGGCACTGCCTACATCTGGCTGTAATTAGTCCACGGTTGTGTTCAACCGAATGACCTCTGCCGGGAACACTCAGAATGAGGTTCTGAGTTATGGCAACATAGGAGCATTTCATTGCTTTCAAGGCTTCTTAGGAAGGATTCCGGAATCTTGCTGCCGGCAGGCCTCCGGCTGTTCCGGGTGAACATCTCCCTGTAAATCTCCCGTGGTTTCTTTTACACCCGTGAAATTTGGCCAGGTTATGCACTTTGCATTGCTGCAAAATTGTGCCTGCCTATCTCTGCCGCGGTTGCAAACATTCACGCGTGGCAGCTAGATAGTCTGGTTCCCGTAGGACACTGCCAGCGGACTGGGTCTATCTGCTTCCCGTTCTTCTCACCTGAGTTCTACTGATTCCAGCTTTGACGGCTACACTCTACTCAACCGGAGCAGTAAGTTGAACCTCAACTTATGGCACTTTGTGAAAGTGTTGAGAACTAGAGCTCAGTTGTTTGGCACGCCACCACTGTCAATCCAGCACTATGGACGGAACTACCTACATCTGGCTCTAATTAGTCCAGGATTGTGTTCAGCCGAATGACCTCTGCTGGGAACACTCAGAATGAGCTTCTGAGTTATTGCAACATAGGAGCGTTTCACTGCTTTCAAGGCTTGACAGGACGAATTCCGGAATCTTGCTGCCGGGAGACCTCCGGTTGTTCCGGGTGAACATCTCCTTGTAAATCACCCGTGGTTTCTTGTAAAACCGTGAAATTTGGCTAGGTTATGCAGTTTGCATTGCTGCACAATTGCGCCTGCCTAACTCTGCCGCGCTTGCAAACATTCAGGCGCGGCAGCCAGATAGGCTGGTCCCCGTAGGACACTGCCAGCGGACTGGGTCTATCTGCTTCCCGTTCTTCTCACCTGAGTGCTACTGATTCCAGCTTTGACGGCTACACTCTACTCAACCGGAGCATTAAGTTGAACCTCAACTTATGGCACTTTGTGAAAGTGTTGAGAACTAGAGCTCAGTTGTTTGGCATGCCACCACTGTCCATCTAGCACTATGGATGGAAATGCCTACATCTGGCTCTAATTACTCCACTGTTGTGTTCAGCCGAATGACCTCTGCTGGGAACACTCAGAATGATTTTCTGAGTTATTGCAACATAGGAGCGTTTCACTGCTTTCAAGGCTTCACAGGAAGAATTCCGGAATCTTGCTGCAGGGAGACCTCCGGTTGTTCCGGGTGAACATCTCCTTGTAAATCCCACGTGGTTTCTTGTACACCCGTGAAATTTGGCCAGGTTATGCAGTTTGCATTGCTGCACAATTGCGCCTGCCTAGCTCTGCCGCAGTGCCAAACATTCAGGCGTGACAGGCAAATAGGCAGGTCCTCGTAGGACTCTGCCAGCGGACTGGGTCTATCTGCTTCCCGTTCTTCTCACGTGAGTGCAACTGATTCCAGCATTTACGGCTACACTCTACTCAACCGGCGAAGTATGTTGAACCTCAACCTGTGGCAATTTGTAAAAGTCTTGAGAATTAGAGCTCAGTTGTTTGGCACACCACCACTGTCCATCCAGCCCTATGGATGGCACTGCCTACATCTGGCTCTAATAAGTTCATGGTTGTGTTCAGCCGAATGACCTCTGCCGGGAACACTCAGAATGGGGTTGGAGTTTTGGCAACATAGGAGCGTTTCACTGCTTTCAAGGCTTCTTAGGAAGGATTCCGGAATCTTGCTGCCGGCAGGCCTCCGGCTGTTCCGGGTGAACATGTCCTCGTAAATGCCCCGTGGTTTCTTGTACAGCCGTGAAATTTGGCCAGGTTTTGCAGTTTGCATTGCTGCACAATTGCGCCATCCCTGCTCTGCCGCACTTGCAAACATTCAGGCATGGCAGCTAGATAGGCTGGTCCCCGAAGGACACTGCCAGCGGACTGGGTCTATCTGCTTCCCGTTCTTCTCACCTGAGTGGTACTGATTCCAGCTTTGACGGCTACACTCTACTCAACCGGAGCAGTATGTTGTACCTCAACTTATGGCACTTTGTGAAAGTGTTGAGAACTAGAGCTCAGTTGATTGACACGCCACAATTGTCCATCCAGCACTATGGAGGCACTGCATACATCTGGCTCTAATTAGTCCACCGTTGTGTTCAGCCGAATGACCTCTTAAAGGAACACTCAGAATGAGGTTCTGAGGTATTGCAACATAGGAGAGTTTCACTGCTTTCAAGGCTTCTTAGGAAGAATTCCGGTATATTGCTGCCGGCAGGCCTCTGGCTGTTCCGAGTGAACATCTCCATGTAAATCCGCCGTGGTTTCTTGTACCCCCATGAAATTTGGCCATGTTATGCAGTTTGCATTGCTGCATAATTGCGTCTGCCTAGCTCTGCCGTGGTTGCAAACATTCAGGCGTGGTAGCCAGAGAGGCTGTACCTCGTAGGACACTACCATCGGACTGGGTATATGTGCTTCCCGTTCTTCTCACCTGAGTGCTACTGATTCCACCTTTGACGGCTACACTCTACTCAACAGGAGCATTAAGTTGAACCTCAACTTATGGCACTTTATGAAAGTGTTGAAAACTAGAGCTCCGTTGTTGGGCATGCCACCACGGTCCTTCCATCAATATGGACGGAAATGTGTACATCTGGATCTAATTAGTCCACGGTTGTCTTCAGCTGAATGCCCTCTGCCGAGAACACTCAGAATGAGGTTCTGAGTTATTGCAATGTAGGAGCGTTTCACTGCTTTCAATGCTTCTTAGGAAGAATTCTGGAATGTTGCTGCCGGCAGGCCTCCGCCTGTTCAGGGTGAACATTTCCTTGTAAATCCCCCGTGTTTTCTTGTACACCGGTGAAATATGGCCAGGTTATGCAGTTTGCACTGCTGCACAATTGCGCCTGCCTAGCTCTACCCCGGTTACAAACATTCAGGCGTGGCAGCCAGATAGACTGGTCCCTGTAGAACATTGCCAGCAGACTGAGTATATCTGGTTCCCGTTCTTCTCACCTGAGTGCTACTCATTCCAGCTTGACGGCTACAATCTACTCAACCGGAGCAGTAAGGTTAAGCTCAGCTTAGGGCACTTTCTGAAAGTGTTGAGAACTACAGCTCAGTTGTCTGGCATGCGACCACTGTCCATTCAGCACTATGGACGGCACTGCCTACATCTGGCTCTAATTGGTCCACGATTGTGTTCAGCCGAATGACCTCTGCCGGGAACACTCAGAATGAGGTTCTGAGTTATTCCAACATAGGAGAGTTTCACTGCTATCAAGGCTTTTTAGGAAGAATTACGCAATGTTGCTGCTGGCAGGCATCCGGCTGTTCCTGCTAAACATGTCCTTGTAAATCCCCCGTGGTTTCTTGTACACCCGTGAAATTTGGCCAGGTTATGCAGTTTGCATTACTGCATAATTGCAACTGCTTAGCTCTGCAGCGATTGCAAACATTGAGGCGTGGCAGCCAGGTAGGCTGGACACCATAGGACACTGCCAGCGGACTGGGTATATCTGCTTCCCGTTCTTCTCACCTGCGTGCTGCTGATTCTAGCTTTGATGGCTACACTATACTCAACCGGAGCAGTAAGTTGATCCTCAACTTATGGCATTTTGTGAAAGTGTTGCGAACTACAGCTCAGTTGTTTGGCACACTAACACTCTCCAGCCAGCACTATGGATGGTACTGCATGCATCTTGCTGTAGTTAGTCCACGGTTGGTTTCAGCCGAATGAGCTCTGCCTGGAACACTCACAGTGAGGTTCTGAGTTATTGCAACATAGGAGTGTTTCACTGCGTTCAAGGTTTCTTAGGAAGAATTCGGGAATCTTGCTGCCGGCAGGCCTCCGGTTGTTCCGAGTGAACATCTCCTTGTAAATCCCCCGTGGTTTCTTGTACACCCGTGAAATTTGGCTAGGTTATGCAGTTTGCATTGCTGCATAATTTCGCCTGCCTAGCTCTGCCGCGGTTGCAAACATTCAGGCGTGGCAGCCAGAGAGGCTGGTCCCCGTAGGACACTGCTGGCGGACTGGGTTTATCTGCTTCCCATTCTTCTCACCTGACTGCCTCTGATTCCCGCTTTGACGGCTACACTCTACTCAACCGAAGCAGTAAGTTGAACCTCTACTTATGGCACTCTGTTAACGTTTGGAGAACTAGAGCTCAGTTGTTTGGCTAGCCACCACTGTCCATCCAGCAGTATGGACGGCACTGTCTACATCTTGCTCGGAATAGTCCACGGTTGTGTTCAGCGGAATGAACTCTTCCGGGAACACTAAGAATGAGGTTCTGAGTTATAGCAACATAGGAGCGTTTCACTGCGTTCAAGGCTTCACAGGAAGAATTCCGGAATCTTGCTGCCGGCAGGCCTCCGGCTGTTCCGGTTGAACATCTCCATGTAAATCCCCCGTGGTTTCTTGTACACCCGTGAAATTTGGCCAGGTTATGCAGTATGCATTGCTGCAAAATTGCGCCTGGCAAGCTCTGCCGCAATTGCAAACATTCAGGCGTGGCAGCCAGATAGGCTGGTCCCCATAGGACACTGCCAGTGGACTGGGTATAACTGCTTCCGGTTCTTCTCACCTGAGTGCTACTGATTACAGCTTTGACGGCTACACTCTACTCAACCGGAGCAGTAAGTTGAACCTCAACTTATGTCACTTTGTGAAAGTGTTAAGAAGTAGAGGTCAGTTGTTTGGCATGCCACCACTGTCCCTCCAGCAGTATGGACAGCACTGCCTACATCTGTCTCTAATTAGTCCACGGTTGTGTTCAGTCGAATGACCTCTGCCGGGAACACTCAGAATGAGATTCTGAGTTATTGCAGCATAGGAGGTTTCACTGCTTTCAACGCTTCTTAGGAAGGATTCCGGAAACTTGCTGCGGGCAGACCTCCGGCTGTTCCGGGTGATCATCTCCTTGTAAATCCCCCGTGCTTTCTTGTACACCCGTGAAATTTCGCCAGGTTATGAAGTTTGTATTGCTGCACAATTGCGCCTGCCTAGCTCTGCCGCGGTTGCAAATATTCAGGCATGGCAACCAGATAGGCTGGTCCCCGTAGGACATTGCCAGCGGACTGGGTATATCTGCTTCCCCTTCTTCTCACCTGAGTGCTACTGATTCCAGCATTGACGGCTTCATTCTACACAACCGGAGCAGTAAGTTGAACCTCAACTTATGGCACTTTGTGAAAGTGTTGAGAACTAGAGCTCAGTTGTTTGGCACGCCACCACTGTCCATCCAGCACTATGGACGGCACTGCCTACATCTGGCTCTAATTAGTCTTCGGTTGTGTTCACCTGAATGACCTCAGCCGGGAACACTCAGAATGAGGTTCTGAGTTATTGCAACATAGGAGATTTCACTGCTTTCAAGGCTTCTAAGAAGGATTCCGGAAACTTGCTGTCGGCAGGCCTCCGGCTGTTCCAGGTGAACATCTCCTTGTAAATCCCCCGTGCTTTCTTGTACACCCGTGAAATTTCGCCAGGTTATGAAGTTTGTATTGCTGCACAATTGCGACTGCTTAGCTCTGCCGCGATTGCAAACATTGAGGCATGGCATCCAGATAGGCTGGACACCGTAGGACACTGCCAGCGGACTGGGTATATCTGCTTCCCGTTCTTCTCACATGAGTGCTACTGATTCCAGCTTTGACGGCTACACTCTACTCAACCGGCCAAGTAAGTTGAACCTCAACCTATGGCAATTTGTAAAAGTCTTGAGAACTAGAGCTCAGTTGTTTGGCACGCCACCACTGTCCATCCAGCCCTATGGATGGCACTGCCTACATCTGGCTCTAATAAGTTCATGGTTGTGTTCAGCCGAATGACCTCTGCCGGGAACACTCAGAATGGGGTTGGAGTTTTGGCAACATAGGAGCGTTTCACTGCTTTCAAGGCTTCTTAGGAAGGATTCCGGAATCTTGCTGCCGGCAGGCCTCCGGCTGTTCCGGGTGAACATGTCCTCGTAAATGCCCCGTGGTTTCTTGTACAGCCGTGAAATTTGGCCAGGTTTTGCAGTTTGCATTGCTGCACAATTGCGCCATCCCTGCTCTGCCGCACTTGCAAACATTCAGGCATGGCAGCTAGATAGGCTGGTCCCCGAAGGACACTGCCAGCGGACTGGGTCTATCTGCTTCCCGTTCTTCTCACCTGAGTGGTACTGATTCCAGCTTTGACGGCTACACTCTACTCAACCGGAGCAGTATGTTGTACCTCAACTTATGGCACTTTGTGAAAGTGTTGAGAACTAGAGCTCAGTTGATTGACACGCCACAATTGTCCATCCAGCACTATGGAGGCACTGCATACATCTGGCTCTAATTAGTCCACCGTTGTGTTCAGCCGAATGACCTCTTAAAGGAACACTCAGAATGAGGTTCTGAGGTATTGCAACATAGGAGAGTTTCACTGCTTTCAAGGCTTCTTAGGAAGAATTCCGGTATATTGCTGCCGGCAGGCCTCTGGCTGTTCCGAGTGAACATCTCCATGTAAATCCGCCGTGGTTTCTTGTACCCCCATGAAATTTGGCCATGTTATGCAGTTTGCATTGCTGCATAATTGCGTCTGCCTAGCTCTGCCGTGGTTGCAAACATTCAGGCGTGGTAGCCAGAGAGGCTGTACCTCGTAGGACACTACCATCGGACTGGGTATATGTGCTTCCCGTTCTTCTCACCTGAGTGCTACTGATTCCACCTTTGACGGCTACACTCTACTCAACAGGAGCATTAAGTTGAACCTCAACTTATGGCACTTTATGAAAGTGTTGAAAACTAGAGCTCCGTTGTTGGGCATGCCACCACGGTCCTTCCATCAATATGGACGGAAATGTGTACATCTGGATCTAATTAGTCCACGGTTGTCTTCAGCTGAATGCCCTCTGCCGAGAACACTCAGAATGAGGTTCTGAGTTATTGCAATGTAGGAGCGTTTCACTGCTTTCAATGCTTCTTAGGAAGAATTCTGGAATGTTGCTGCCGGCAGGCCTCCGCCTGTTCAGGGTGAACATTTCCTTGTAAATCCCCCGTGTTTTCTTGTACACCGGTGAAATATGGCCAGGTTATGCAGTTTGCACTGCTGCACAATTGCGCCTGCCTAGCTCTACCCCGGTTACAAACATTCAGGCGTGGCAGCCAGATAGACTGGTCCCTGTAGAACATTGCCAGCAGACTGAGTATATCTGGTTCCCGTTCTTCTCACCTGAGTGCTACTCATTCCAGCTTGACGGCTACAATCTACTCAACCGGAGCAGTAAGGTTAAGCTCAGCTTAGGGCACTTTCTGAAAGTGTTGAGAACTACAGCTCAGTTGTCTGGCATGCGACCACTGTCCATTCAGCACTATGGACGGCACTGCCTACATCTGGCTCTAATTGGTCCACGATTGTGTTCAGCCGAATGACCTCTGCCGGGAACACTCAGAATGAGGTTCTGAGTTATTCCAACATAGGAGAGTTTCACTGCTATCAAGGCTTTTTAGGAAGAATTACGCAATGTTGCTGCTGGCAGGCATCCGGCTGTTCCTGCTAAACATGTCCTTGTAAATCCCCCGTGGTTTCTTGTACACCCGTGAAATTTGGCCAGGTTATGCAGTTTGCATTACTGCATAATTGCAACTGCTTAGCTCTGCAGCGATTGCAAACATTGAGGCGTGGCAGCCAGGTAGGCTGGACACCATAGGACACTGCCAGCGGACTGGGTATATCTGCTTCCCGTTCTTCTCACCTGCGTGCTGCTGATTCTAGCTTTGATGGCTACACTATACTCAACCGGAGCAGTAAGTTGATCCTCAACTTATGGCATTTTGTGAAAGTGTTGCGAACTACAGCTCAGTTGTTTGGCACACTAACACTCTCCAGCCAGCACTATGGATGGTACTGCATGCATCTTGCTGTAGTTAGTCCACGGTTGGTTTCAGCCGAATGAGCTCTGCCTGGAACACTCACAGTGAGGTTCTGAGTTATTGCAACATAGGAGTGTTTCACTGCGTTCAAGGTTTCTTAGGAAGAATTCGGGAATCTTGCTGCCGGCAGGCCTCCGGTTGTTCCGAGTGAACATCTCCTTGTAAATCCCCCGTGGTTTCTTGTACACCCGTGAAATTTGGCTAGGTTATGCAGTTTGCATTGCTGCATAATTTCGCCTGCCTAGCTCTGCCGCGGTTGCAAACATTCAGGCGTGGCAGCCAGAGAGGCTGGTCCCCGTAGGACACTGCTGGCGGACTGGGTTTATCTGCTTCCCATTCTTCTCACCTGACTGCCTCTGATTCCCGCTTTGACGGCTACACTCTACTCAACCGAAGCAGTAAGTTGAACCTCTACTTATGGCACTCTGTTAACGTTTGGAGAACTAGAGCTCAGTTGTTTGGCTAGCCACCACTGTCCATCCAGCAGTATGGACGGCACTGTCTACATCTTGCTCGGAATAGTCCACGGTTGTGTTCAGCGGAATGAACTCTTCCGGGAACACTAAGAATGAGGTTCTGAGTTATAGCAACATAGGAGCGTTTCACTGCGTTCAAGGCTTCACAGGAAGAATTCCGGAATCTTGCTGCCGGCAGGCCTCCGGCTGTTCCGGTTGAACATCTCCATGTAAATCCCCCGTGGTTTCTTGTACACCCGTGAAATTTGGCCAGGTTATGCAGTATGCATTGCTGCAAAATTGCGCCTGGCAAGCTCTGCCGCAATTGCAAACATTCAGGCGTGGCAGCCAGATAGGCTGGTCCCCATAGGACACTGCCAGTGGACTGGGTATAACTGCTTCCGGTTCTTCTCACCTGAGTGCTACTGATTACAGCTTTGACGGCTACACTCTACTCAACCGGAGCAGTAAGTTGAACCTCAACTTATGTCACTTTGTGAAAGTGTTAAGAAGTAGAGGTCAGTTGTTTGGCATGCCACCACTGTCCCTCCAGCAGTATGGACAGCACTGCCTACATCTGTCTCTAATTAGTCCACGGTTGTGTTCAGTCGAATGACCTCTGCCGGGAACACTCAGAATGAGATTCTGAGTTATTGCAGCATAGGAGGTTTCACTGCTTTCAACGCTTCTTAGGAAGGATTCCGGAAACTTGCTGCGGGCAGACCTCCGGCTGTTCCGGGTGATCATCTCCTTGTAAATCCCCCGTGCTTTCTTGTACACCCGTGAAATTTCGCCAGGTTATGAAGTTTGTATTGCTGCACAATTGCGCCTGCCTAGCTCTGCCGCGGTTGCAAATATTCAGGCATGGCAACCAGATAGGCTGGTCCCCGTAGGACATTGCCAGCGGACTGGGTATATCTGCTTCCCCTTCTTCTCACCTGAGTGCTACTGATTCCAGCATTGACGGCTTCATTCTACACAACCGGAGCAGTAAGTTGAACCTCAACTTATGGCACTTTGTGAAAGTGTTGAGAACTAGAGCTCAGTTGTTTGGCACGCCACCACTGTCCATCCAGCACTATGGACGGCACTGCCTACATCTGGCTCTAATTAGTCTTCGGTTGTGTTCACCTGAATGACCTCAGCCGGGAACACTCAGAATGAGGTTCTGAGTTATTGCAACATAGGAGATTTCACTGCTTTCAAGGCTTCTAAGAAGGATTCCGGAAACTTGCTGTCGGCAGGCCTCCGGCTGTTCCAGGTGAACATCTCCTTGTAAATCCCCCGTGCTTTCTTGTACACCCGTGAAATTTCGCCAGGTTATGAAGTTTGTATTGCTGCACAATTGCGACTGCTTAGCTCTGCCGCGATTGCAAACATTGAGGCATGGCATCCAGATAGGCTGGACACCGTAGGACACTGCCAGCGGACTGGGTATATCTGCTTCCCGTTCTTCTCACATGAGTGCTACTGATTCCAGCTTTGACGGCTACACTCTACTCAACCGGCCAAGTAAGTTGAACCTCAACCTATGGCAATTTGTAAAAGTCTTGAGAACTAGAGCTCAGTTGTTTGGCACGCCACCACTGTCCATCCAGCCCTATGGATGGCACTGCCTACATCTGGCTCTAATAAGTTCATGGTTGTGTTCAGCCGAATGACCTCTGCCGGGAACACTCAGAATGGGGTTGGAGTTTTGGCAACATAGGAGCGTTTCACTGCTTTCAAGGCTTCTTAGGAAGGATTCCGGAATCTTGCTGCCGGCAGGCCTCCGGCTGTTCCGGGTGAACATGTCCTCGTAAATGCCCCGTGGTTTCTTGTACAGCCGTGAAATTTGGCCAGGTTTTGCAGTTTGCATTGCTGCACAATTGCGCCATCCCTGCTCTGCCGCACTTGCAAACATTCAGGCATGGCAGCTAGATAGGCTGGTCCCCGAAGGACACTGCCAGCGGACTGGGTCTATCTGCTTCCCGTTCTTCTCACCTGAGTGGTACTGATTCCAGCTTTGACGGCTACACTCTACTCAACCGGAGCAGTATGTTGTACCTCAACTTATGGCACTTTGTGAAAGTGTTGAGAACTAGAGCTCAGTTGATTGACACGCCACAATTGTCCATCCAGCACTATGGAGGCACTGCATACATCTGGCTCTAATTAGTCCACCGTTGTGTTCAGCCGAATGACCTCTTAAAGGAACACTCAGAATGAGGTTCTGAGGTATTGCAACATAGGAGAGTTTCACTGCTTTCAAGGCTTCTTAGGAAGAATTCCGGTATATTGCTGCCGGCAGGCCTCTGGCTGTTCCGAGTGAACATCTCCATGTAAATCCGCCGTGGTTTCTTGTACCCCCATGAAATTTGGCCATGTTATGCAGTTTGCATTGCTGCATAATTGCGTCTGCCTAGCTCTGCCGTGGTTGCAAACATTCAGGCGTGGTAGCCAGAGAGGCTGTACCTCGTAGGACACTACCATCGGACTGGGTATATGTGCTTCCCGTTCTTCTCACCTGAGTGCTACTGATTCCACCTTTGACGGCTACACTCTACTCAACAGGAGCATTAAGTTGAACCTCAACTTATGGCACTTTATGAAAGTGTTGAAAACTAGAGCTCCGTTGTTGGGCATGCCACCACGGTCCTTCCATCAATATGGACGGAAATGTGTACATCTGGATCTAATTAGTCCACGGTTGTCTTCAGCTGAATGCCCTCTGCCGAGAACACTCAGAATGAGGTTCTGAGTTATTGCAATGTAGGAGCGTTTCACTGCTTTCAATGCTTCTTAGGAAGAATTCTGGAATGTTGCTGCCGGCAGGCCTCCGCCTGTTCAGGGTGAACATTTCCTTGTAAATCCCCCGTGTTTTCTTGTACACCGGTGAAATATGGCCAGGTTATGCAGTTTGCACTGCTGCACAATTGCGCCTGCCTAGCTCTACCCCGGTTACAAACATTCAGGCGTGGCAGCCAGATAGACTGGTCCCTGTAGAACATTGCCAGCAGACTGAGTATATCTGGTTCCCGTTCTTCTCACCTGAGTGCTACTCATTCCAGCTTGACGGCTACAATCTACTCAACCGGAGCAGTAAGGTTAAGCTCAGCTTAGGGCACTTTCTGAAAGTGTTGAGAACTACAGCTCAGTTGTCTGGCATGCGACCACTGTCCATTCAGCACTATGGACGGCACTGCCTACATCTGGCTCTAATTGGTCCACGATTGTGTTCAGCCGAATGACCTCTGCCGGGAACACTCAGAATGAGGTTCTGAGTTATTCCAACATAGGAGAGTTTCACTGCTATCAAGGCTTTTTAGGAAGAATTACGCAATGTTGCTGCTGGCAGGCATCCGGCTGTTCCTGCTAAACATGTCCTTGTAAATCCCCCGTGGTTTCTTGTACACCCGTGAAATTTGGCCAGGTTATGCAGTTTGCATTACTGCATAATTGCAACTGCTTAGCTCTGCAGCGATTGCAAACATTGAGGCGTGGCAGCCAGGTAGGCTGGACACCATAGGACACTGCCAGCGGACTGGGTATATCTGCTTCCCGTTCTTCTCACCTGCGTGCTGCTGATTCTAGCTTTGATGGCTACACTATACTCAACCGGAGCAGTAAGTTGATCCTCAACTTATGGCATTTTGTGAAAGTGTTGCGAACTACAGCTCAGTTGTTTGGCACACTAACACTCTCCAGCCAGCACTATGGATGGTACTGCATGCATCTTGCTGTAGTTAGTCCACGGTTGGTTTCAGCCGAATGAGCTCTGCCTGGAACACTCACAGTGAGGTTCTGAGTTATTGCAACATAGGAGTGTTTCACTGCGTTCAAGGTTTCTTAGGAAGAATTCGGGAATCTTGCTGCCGGCAGGCCTCCGGTTGTTCCGAGTGAACATCTCCTTGTAAATCCCCCGTGGTTTCTTGTACACCCGTGAAATTTGGCTAGGTTATGCAGTTTGCATTGCTGCATAATTTCGCCTGCCTAGCTCTGCCGCGGTTGCAAACATTCAGGCGTGGCAGCCAGAGAGGCTGGTCCCCGTAGGACACTGCTGGCGGACTGGGTTTATCTGCTTCCCATTCTTCTCACCTGACTGCCTCTGATTCCCGCTTTGACGGCTACACTCTACTCAACCGAAGCAGTAAGTTGAACCTCTACTTATGGCACTCTGTTAACGTTTGGAGAACTAGAGCTCAGTTGTTTGGCTAGCCACCACTGTCCATCCAGCAGTATGGACGGCACTGTCTACATCTTGCTCGGAATAGTCCACGGTTGTGTTCAGCGGAATGAACTCTTCCGGGAACACTAAGAATGAGGTTCTGAGTTATAGCAACATAGGAGCGTTTCACTGCGTTCAAGGCTTCACAGGAAGAATTCCGGAATCTTGCTGCCGGCAGGCCTCCGGCTGTTCCGGTTGAACATCTCCATGTAAATCCCCCGTGGTTTCTTGTACACCCGTGAAATTTGGCCAGGTTATGCAGTATGCATTGCTGCAAAATTGCGCCTGGCAAGCTCTGCCGCAATTGCAAACATTCAGGCGTGGCAGCCAGATAGGCTGGTCCCCATAGGACACTGCCAGTGGACTGGGTATAACTGCTTCCGGTTCTTCTCACCTGAGTGCTACTGATTACAGCTTTGACGGCTACACTCTACTCAACCGGAGCAGTAAGTTGAACCTCAACTTATGTCACTTTGTGAAAGTGTTAAGAAGTAGAGGTCAGTTGTTTGGCATGCCACCACTGTCCCTCCAGCAGTATGGACAGCACTGCCTACATCTGTCTCTAATTAGTCCACGGTTGTGTTCAGTCGAATGACCTCTGCCGGGAACACTCAGAATGAGATTCTGAGTTATTGCAGCATAGGAGGTTTCACTGCTTTCAACGCTTCTTAGGAAGGATTCCGGAAACTTGCTGCGGGCAGACCTCCGGCTGTTCCGGGTGATCATCTCCTTGTAAATCCCCCGTGCTTTCTTGTACACCCGTGAAATTTCGCCAGGTTATGAAGTTTGTATTGCTGCACAATTGCGCCTGCCTAGCTCTGCCGCGGTTGCAAATATTCAGGCATGGCAACCAGATAGGCTGGTCCCCGTAGGACATTGCCAGCGGACTGGGTATATCTGCTTCCCCTTCTTCTCACCTGAGTGCTACTGATTCCAGCATTGACGGCTTCATTCTACACAACCGGAGCAGTAAGTTGAACCTCAACTTATGGCACTTTGTGAAAGTGTTGAGAACTAGAGCTCAGTTGTTTGGCACGCCACCACTGTCCATCCAGCACTATGGACGGCACTGCCTACATCTGGCTCTAATTAGTCTTCGGTTGTGTTCACCTGAATGACCTCAGCCGGGAACACTCAGAATGAGGTTCTGAGTTATTGCAACATAGGAGATTTCACTGCTTTCAAGGCTTCTAAGAAGGATTCCGGAAACTTGCTGTCGGCAGGCCTCCGGCTGTTCCAGGTGAACATCTCCTTGTAAATCCCCCGTGCTTTCTTGTACACCCGTGAAATTTCGCCAGGTTATGAAGTTTGTATTGCTGCACAATTGCGACTGCTTAGCTCTGCCGCGATTGCAAACATTGAGGCATGGCATCCAGATAGGCTGGACACCGTAGGACACTGCCAGCGGACTGGGTATATCTGCTTCCCGTTCTTCTCACATGAGTGCTACTGATTCCAGCTTTGACGGCTACACTCTACTCAACCGGCCAAGTAAGTTGAACCTCAACCTATGGCAATTTGTAAAAGTCTTGAGAACTAGAGCTCAGTTGTTTGGCACGCCACCACTGTCCATCCAGCCCTATGGATGGCACTGCCTACATCTGGCTCTAATAAGTTCATGGTTGTGTTCAGCCGAATGACCTCTGCCGGGAACACTCAGAATGGGGTTGGAGTTTTGGCAACATAGGAGCGTTTCACTGCTTTCAAGGCTTCTTAGGAAGGATTCCGGAATCTTGCTGCCGGCAGGCCTCCGGCTGTTCCGGGTGAACATGTCCTCGTAAATGCCCCGTGGTTTCTTGTACAGCCGTGAAATTTGGCCAGGTTTTGCAGTTTGCATTGCTGCACAATTGCGCCATCCCTGCTCTGCCGCACTTGCAAACATTCAGGCATGGCAGCTAGATAGGCTGGTCCCCGAAGGACACTGCCAGCGGACTGGGTCTATCTGCTTCCCGTTCTTCTCACCTGAGTGGTACTGATTCCAGCTTTGACGGCTACACTCTACTCAACCGGAGCAGTATGTTGTACCTCAACTTATGGCACTTTGTGAAAGTGTTGAGAACTAGAGCTCAGTTGATTGACACGCCACAATTGTCCATCCAGCACTATGGAGGCACTGCATACATCTGGCTCTAATTAGTCCACCGTTGTGTTCAGCCGAATGACCTCTTAAAGGAACACTCAGAATGAGGTTCTGAGGTATTGCAACATAGGAGAGTTTCACTGCTTTCAAGGCTTCTTAGGAAGAATTCCGGTATATTGCTGCCGGCAGGCCTCTGGCTGTTCCGAGTGAACATCTCCATGTAAATCCGCCGTGGTTTCTTGTACCCCCATGAAATTTGGCCATGTTATGCAGTTTGCATTGCTGCATAATTGCGTCTGCCTAGCTCTGCCGTGGTTGCAAACATTCAGGCGTGGTAGCCAGAGAGGCTGTACCTCGTAGGACACTACCATCGGACTGGGTATATGTGCTTCCCGTTCTTCTCACCTGAGTGCTACTGATTCCACCTTTGACGGCTACACTCTACTCAACAGGAGCATTAAGTTGAACCTCAACTTATGGCACTTTATGAAAGTGTTGAAAACTAGAGCTCCGTTGTTGGGCATGCCACCACGGTCCTTCCATCAATATGGACGGAAATGTGTACATCTGGATCTAATTAGTCCACGGTTGTCTTCAGCTGAATGCCCTCTGCCGAGAACACTCAGAATGAGGTTCTGAGTTATTGCAATGTAGGAGCGTTTCACTGCTTTCAATGCTTCTTAGGAAGAATTCTGGAATGTTGCTGCCGGCAGGCCTCCGCCTGTTCAGGGTGAACATTTCCTTGTAAATCCCCCGTGTTTTCTTGTACACGCGTGAAATATGGCCAGGTTATGCAGTTTGCACTGCTGCACAATTGCGCCTGCCTAGCTCTACCCCGGTTACAAACATTCAGGCGTGGCAGCCAGATAGACTGGTCCCTGTAGAACATTGCCAGCAGACTGAGTATATCTGGTTCCCGTTCTTCTCACCTGAGTGCTACTCATTCCAGCTTGACGGCTACAATCTACTCAACCGGAGCAGTAAGTTAAGCTCAGCTTAGGGCACTTTCTGAAAGTGTTGAGAACTACAGCTCAGTTGTCTGGCATGCGACCACTGTCCATTCAGCACTATGGACGGCACTGCCTACATCTGGCTCTAATTGGTCCACGATTGTGTTCAGCCGAATGACCCTCTGCCGGGAACACT